>NW_024351729.1:2611755-2834325 GCF_902729225.1 Pteropus medius
GATATGTCCTATCACCCACTGGGGTTACTAATATAGACTTCACCTGGCTACCCTTAACTCAGTGGTAGGGGCTGGATGTTACAATCTTTAAATTCTAGGGTTAATATCACAAGCAAGGAGTCATAGATGAACTATTACTGAATGGAAACCAGGTAGAACTATGGTGTCTGCAATAGCAAGTAGCCTAGGAAATAGCCTGTTGTGAATTTGAAGATTCTACATATAATTTTCACATGTATGTAGTGGGCCGGCCATTTTCGAGGGCTTTAACAGACACAGGTTCCCATGCCCCATCTCTATCAGCTCTACCTAAAAATCGTGAGCTTATTTTCTCTTTTGCATTAAGCCAAAGCTGTTATTAGCCCAAGAATCATGGATGCATTGTCTTTGGCAGATTGTATCTTCATAGCAGTAATTCATCTTTGAGATGGCCATCATAGCCAACCACCAGATTGGAGTTAGAAGGACTTCCTCAAGCACTCCTACTCATTGCTCAAGCCTCCAACACACTGCTCACTACCTGTGGGCCCAAGACTTCATAAAATGGAAAGAAGATCTTCTTCCATTAGAGAATTCATGATAAAGAAATCCATGAACCTTGCATTCAAAGCGAATGCTCTCTGTGGGTCCTTAGCACAAACCTCACTCAGCAGAAGCTGGTTTTCAGATTTGCTAGTTTCTAACATCCTGATGGAAAAAAATCACCAAGTACTGAAATGTTCTGATGGAAAGGTATTAGAAAAAGTATGCAAGTAATATTTATTTTTTCACTGACCCATTCAGAAGAACCAAAAAAATTTTACATGCTACATGTTTTACTGAAGATAAAAATAGCTTTATTATTTTTTCTCGATTATAAAAATAATACATTTGTTATTACAAAAACTTGAACACTATTTGTATGAAAAAGACATAAATATAACTTGAAATCCCAAATTCCATAAGGGACCAAAGTTTAAAAGACGACTCAAATAGTTTCTTTAACATCGAACATTGTCGACTAGAAAATGCCAGTGAGTGTCTTTTAGCCATTAAATTTTTGAATATTTGAAATTTGGTATTTAAATGTTTGAAATGGAGGAAAATAAAGGCAGCTTTCTAATTTTTTACTCAGAGTTGAAATTCTAGACTGCACTGTAGCACTTGAACCCATGTTGCATATACATCATGGATCTAAAAATGGCTAGGGGAGCAGATGAAAGGCTGGGTGGGATGGTGAGGCCTGGAGACATCCGGGAGTAGAAGCAGGGCCCTCATTGTCTAAGGTACTTGGAGGACATTATAAAGGAAGGGGAATTATATCCACAGGAAGAAGGTGCTGAAGACCTGAAACTAGACCCCACATTCTGGAAAATCACAAAGCTTGACTAGCTTTCTCACTATCCCATCCTATTGAAGGGGCCGGAACAGAGTAGACACTAAATAAATACCTCTTGATATAGTTCAAGTTTCGTCTACTTCACTGTTTGGCTCTGGGGTGGTGGTGCCTGACTATAGGCATTAGAATGGATGGAGTCCCCAAAGTCGAGCCTCTTCTCTGGCTAATAATCTAGAGCAATTACAACACCAATCAAAATCACCCAGTGGGACCAAAAGCATTCAGACATGAAAGAGCTCATGTGCCAGGAAATAAATTCTTTTTCCTATGTCTGGGCTAAATCTTGGTGGTGATAACTGCTTTAGGCTGATAAAAATTCATAAAGAAAACTGAAAAGTTATAAAACATACTTTCCAATTTAATGGAACTGTGGACTTGTAGAAGCTTGCAGGACTCTGCAGGACCCTTCAGGGAGTAAACAGGAGTTTTGAGGAAAATTCAGGACAGTAGGAATTTTTGAAGCAATTTATAGACCCAGTGGTCCTGAGGGGAAAACTTAGGCCCCTAATCTATGTCATGGTCATCCCAGGTCTGACTCAAGATTGAGTGAGATGTTGTAAAGCACCCATTTGCTGGGAGGATGATTGGGGCAGGTGAGGTTGGGGTCTGGCAAGAGGTCCCCAGATAGTCTAAGATATAAACATCTCTTTCCTTCTCTTAGCCATATTGACATGGATGGATTTCAGGAGAAACACTCACATTGTGGTGTATCTGATGGGAAAGGAGATTGCATCTCTTCAATAGCTGTCATGCTTGCTTTGGGAGTTTGGTTGCTTTTCAATCCTCTGGCTCACATGGTCTGCTTCTTCCTCTGTGCTAGGTGAGCTGTGCCTTGGTGCTGCTCTCTTTAAAGTTTTTCCAGTTTTATTCAGAGGCAAAGTAGATCATCACTGTGAACCTATCAGTAAGGACCACTTTTGCTCTACTTTGCTGTGCAAAGTCTTTAAAATTGCTCTAAGATACATATGGAAATGATGACTGTGATTATAGGCCAGTTCAATTTAACTAAAACAATAGTAATTTATGAAATTTATTCATCAGTCCAACAATATTTATTGAGTACCTTGTATGTTTCTAGGCTCTGGGGATACAACAGTGAGTAAAGAGAGAAAAATCCTGTTCTCATGGAACCTCTCATCTTATACAGAAAATGCCAGGATTGAGAATTCTGCTGAAATAATGAGCAAACCTACTACTAAGGCTTAGTTTATATTTCCAAGTTAAGTTTTGGTTTATTTAGTCAATAGTCCTTCAATTTGGAATTATATGCTATCTTGGTTGCTAATAAATTAAAATATTTTCAAGTTAAACAATTATCTTTATCAGTATTTTCACATGCTAATATCTGCAGATGAATGTATATACCAGATTCAGATAAATGGACATTTGTTTTTAGGGACCGAAATGAAACAGAATATTACTTCATACATTTGTTCAATTGCTCTTCATTTGGTATAGACAGCCAATATTTTTTCCCTTTGCTATAATACTTGCTTTTCCTTATAGTCCTTCTCTGGTCTCCTCAGGAACAAGATGACAAGCTCCCCAGTTATCATTAGAAAAATGAAAATGCTTTTTAAAAGAGATTGGAAAATATCTAATCATTTTTTAGTTTGATTTATTGTTTAACAGCAAGGTTTCGCCATAACGTGCTACAGCTTGAGAAGAAATAAAAAGACAATTATTTTACTAGTTGGAATGACAAAATGCAAAATTATAAGATGTTGGGGGAAAAATTAAGGCAATTTAAGTTTCCTGGCAAAGACTCTGTAATTTATTTGAGGGATCGGAGTGTTCTGAGCTGTAGACAAATGCATTTTGCGGAGAAAAAAATTACGCTTAAGTTTCACTGCTCAATTTTAGTGCTCAATTACATGGTTATATTTTTATATTTTTATAAAGAAAATTTGTTTTTGTTTTTCATATAGTCTAGTAACAATAAAAATCTCTGTTTGTGAGCGTTTCATATTCACTTCTTTTATCTTCAAAATATTTTAGTGAATTTTCCTGCCTGGGAGAAATTCCATGAGTCTTTTTATCCTCTTTCTTATTTTCATTTCTCTACAGTTTTAATTTTTTTTAAATTTATTTTATTTTTTTATTGAGGAATAATTGACATACCTTGTATTAGTTTCAGGTGTACAACGTAATGATCTGATATTTTATACACTGCAAAATGATCACCACGATAGTCTAGTTAACATCCATCATCATACATAGTTACAAAATTCATTATTATTCTCTTGTGATGAAAACTTTCAAGATCCACTCTCCTAGTTGCTTTTTATCTACATATTTTTATAATATATAATATCTAATGTGAATTTCAAATAATATTTTAAGCATTAATGATTTATTTCCAAAGCACTTTTTAAGTATATAAAAAAGATTTTCTTTTGCATGAGACTATTTAAGAAAACTAGAACACTATTCTAAACTAAGAGATATATACTAAAGAAATAAGACAACACAACCTTCTATCTGCAGGTTCTGCATCCACAGATTCAACCAATCGCGGATTAAAAACGTTTGGACAAAACATGTTCTGTTGTTACTGATGTGTACTGCATAATTAGGCCTATGATGGTTGCCTCTGTACTAAATATGTGAAGACTTTTTATTCTTGTCACTATTCCCTAAATAATACAGTATAACGACTATTTCCATAGCATTTACATTCATTGTATTGGGTATTATAAGTAATCTGGAGATGATTTAAAGTATACGGGAGATGTGCATGTGTTATATGCAAATTCTACACCATTTTATTTAAGGAACTTGAGTATCTGAGGATTTTGCTATCTGAGGTGGGTCCTGGAACCATCCGCCTTGGACCCTGCAGGATGACTGTACTTGTTTTCAGAAACAAAAGGTAAAAAGAGCTCACAGATTAAATGCTCGCAGATGTTTGAGAGAATACTATATGTAGCCTTAGGGTAAGAGATTGTGCCCTGAAGCTAGACTGACTAGATTCACAATCTGGCTCTATTGTTATTACTGTGTAATCTCAGGTAAGTACCTTAACTTTTCTCTGCCTCATTTTCATCATCTGTAAAATGGGATAATAAAGTAATAATAACTTGCCTCATTAGGTTGTTGTGAGCATCAAGTGAATTAACATACATGAAGCATTTAGAAGGCTTTTTAGAACAGAGCAAGCTCTCCAGCATTGCTCTTATTGACATGGGCCTGGTGTTTTCAAACTGAATTATTCCTTTAATCTAGAGAGCTACCATCTAGTTGGAGAGGCCAAACATTTATAAGAACAACTAGAAAGGTTTCATAACCTGTAGCAAATTAATAAATTTCTGAGAGGATGTGGCATCAAGATGTTACCAAAGCAAAGAAAGCAGAATCTAATTCAAGAAAATGGTCAGGAATAGGTAAGAACTGAGTTTGGTCTCAATGGATAAGTAAAATGGGTGAAAACTAAGGGTTTGGGTAAGTAGCCGAGGACAGAAAAAAAGGCAAAAACAAAGACTCTTAGATTTTTTAGAACTAGGTGGCCTTTAACACATTCAAGATGACGTATTAAGGACAGAGAACATGAGCCTTCTGGCTAAAATTCTAAAGCAAGCTGCAGACAGGGCCAGTGAGAAAATCTAAAATTATGACTTCCAGTTCACTATTTTGCTTGCCACACCAAAATGAGGCAGAAGCAAGTCATGTGGTCTTTCTCCTAATGTTGAATTCTTTTCAATTTTTTAAAAAAAGAGCTCAAGGGAGGGGGGGATACCCTACACATTTAGTGGTAATCCTCTTCCTGGGAGTCACATAGCTATGCTTTCATTTCTATATTTTTTCCACAAAGATGGCAGGATTTCCCTTGTTTTAATCTAAATCATTGCATGTTTTCATTGAGGTAAAGCACACTTCTTACATTCTTTTACTCCTGTAGTTTGATAATTTATGTTTTCCACCCTAGCATCTTAATAATAGTCTTTCTGCTTCTTCTTATATTTTACTTCTTCCAAACAGACTGAGGGAAAGTTAAAAATGCTTTTGTAGTTGGTGGATTTATTTTCTATTCTCGACAGTTATTAGAAAAACTGTAATCTGCTTCTCTTAAATTTAAAAGTTGTTGATTGATTAACTTTGGAAAAGAATGACCAGGAAGGTAAAAGTATTTAAAAACCTCATGGTATGTCCTCAGAAGTTTGGATTTTGAGATTTATGAAAACTAGGTTAATGGTATTTTTAAAAGAGAAGCATAACTTTGCTCTAGAAACATTTTTGGCTTTCTAATACCTTCTTGGCTCATTTTCTCAGTGTTTATTAGGATGAGTTCAACAGTTTCTAATATTTTCTTTTCTGAACTTGTTGAAAAACAGGGAGGAAGCCTCAAGTGTTCCCACTATGCTCAGGCCTTCTAGAGGCAGAATTGTTCCAACATAACTAAGTTCTCTATCTCTTTTTTGGGGCAGGAGAGGCAAAACCTTCCTAAGAACAGCTCTCTAAATAGTCCTACTCAGCATATATTTGTTACAGACCTACTTTTTACTAAAACTTGGTTTTCTTCCAAGATCAAAAGGTTATAGAATTCCCCCACTCTTTCAAACCATTTGTTTACATTTTGTATTTGTGAACCTGTCATTTGAATTTCTGCTATTTTTGAAAAGCTGGACTGGATAGCAGAGGTCACAGGCTTTCTTACTGCCAAACTGCTATAAGTAGGAACCTAACATCAGATGGGCAAAATGGAGAAGTGAGTCTAAAACACATCATCAGGTAGCAGGATCATAGGTTGTCTGTTGTGGAGGCTGGGATCTCCAGGGTGTTCACTAGGTTAGGTTACCAAGGTCTGATATATTGTGCTTGATAGTGGTGGAGACCATGGAGTCAGACTGCCTGGCTTCAAATCCAGCTCTGCCACTGTTCCCAGTGTCTATTGCTACGAAACCACCACCCCAAAGACAATTTATTAATGTTATCTCTCCTTTTTCTGGACATTGACTAGGTTCGGATAGGTTTTCTCTCTAGGTCTCTCATGCAGTGTGGTCATTGGGCTGGAGTCATCCCAAAGGCTTACTAAGTCACATGTCTGGCAGTTCATCTGGTTGTAGGCTAGGTCCTCACCTGCCTCCAATAGCCAGAACACATACACATGAACTTCCATGTGGCCTGAGCTTTCTCATGGCATGGCAGCTGGGGTCCAAGGGTGAGTGTCCTAAGGGAGAGCCAGGTAAAAGCTGTAGCTTCTTTTACAACCTAGAATCAGAAACGATGTAGCATCAGTTCTGATCCATTCTACTCATTAGAATCAAGTCACTAAGTCCAGCGCATATTCAAGAGGAAGGCGATTAGACTCCACTCCTTAATGGGAAGAGTTTTAAAGAACTGGTTGACATGTTGTAGACATGTTTTTAAACTACATAGCCACTAATTAGCTCTCTGTTCTTGGCTTTCCTGGTTTGTAAAATAAGAACAATGGGAGTAACTTACCTCCCAGGATTTTGTAAAGATTAAACAAGAAAACAAAACAGAACAAAACAAAAACAAAGAGTACCTGGTACTCAATATGTCTTAGCTTAGACCTTTATCCTGCCTTCTGCAGATCTGAATTGATGCCTGTTGGTGTCATGGATGATGGTATAGTTCCAAGCAGATACAATCTGGGGAACTGCCACCTTTCCAAACTCTACTGGTGGCATTTGACAAATCCCAGTGCCTGTGATTCTTGTGCCTCTGAGAATGAGTTACTACTATACATGGTCTGAATTCTTTGGTTCACCTCATTTTAGTGACAGTTTCCAGATATAGGTCAGTCCATTTAACCCGGCCCCATTTATAGCAATTTATTTCATTATAGGATAAAGTAGTTAGAACCATGAGTAATAATTACTGTGCCTACATTGCTTTTAACACCTTAGTCAAGTAATCCTCAATTCACCCAATGAGTAACTTTGTAGGAGCACCCTTCCCTCCTCAGGGATGAGGAAACCAGGACCTGAGTCAGGTGGCTTGTTCCAAATTCTATAAAGAGGCAAGAAGTCGGTAGGAGTGAGGAGCTGGATGTCCTGAGTTGCTGGCTCCTCCAACACGCCTAAATAATGTGCAGATTACTACTCCATCATTGATTATTACCCAATGCCAGTTAGTATACTATATTTAAATGTATATGAGTATTTGAAATTTCTTTTAAACTATCTTTTATTTTCTGTAACAACTGGCCAGTGGCTATTTAGCATGGAAGATTAACTGGGTTAACAGATATTAAACACTTTCTAAGTAAAAGCACACCTTGCCACTCGATACTTTTTTTCTCTTTTGTTCAAATTAATATTTTATGATATTCTTGGGTATCTAAACTTTTTCATCTAGAAGAGGAGGAAAAATTGAGAACACTCTCACTCATTGTCAGCATTTGCCACCAGGCTGGCTAGTAGTTGTCAACGCATCCCCACCCCCACCCCCTCGCACTCCAGTTATTCTACTTCTCGTTTGATGTTAGTCAATCCTAAAAGATAGGACCCTGCCTTCCATGGGGAATAGGACAGACGTCTCTCCTCTTTTCCATTCCCGTCCCATTTAGGATTGCCCCGTGGTGCGAAGGCTGTCGCCCGCGCTCACCGGGGGGCGCTGTGCAGCCGGCACCGGGAGCCTGGAGGTGAGTCGATTGGGAGGCGGTGTCTCCGGGAGCTGCGGGAGAGCAGAGGGGCGAATCCCAGGCTGCGAGGTCGCCGCCCCCGCCCCTCGTCCGGACTCTCCGCCTGCCCGGGAGAGGGGAGTGGCCGGGCGCCTCCCGCCGCAGCCAAGCGCTCCGCAGCCGGCGAGCACTCTGCAGACGAGCGCGCACTGGGGCTCGATCCGCGGCGAGTGGAGGCGGTGCCGGAGCGCGAGGTGCGCGAAGGGCCGGTAGCCGCGGGACAGCGCCCGCCTAGTCGCCTGCGGAGCAGCCGCCGCTGGAACCCCGCAGCCACGCGGTGGGCCCGCGTCCCGCAGCGCTGCCAGAGAGAGAACGACGCGGAGGCGGAGTGGCGCCCGGCGAGGTAGCGCGAGCGCTTTCCCCCTCTCCCCGGTCCTTCCCGCTGGGTCCGCCGCGGCCCGCGAGCGGCGGTGAATCGCGCCCCCAGAGCCTTTGTGCTTGGGGTCCTCGTGGCCCCGCCACTCCTCGCGGGGCGCGGGTCAGCAGGGTCTGCGGCTCCTTGTCCTCCGGGCGAGGCGGCGCTGCGGCGAAAACCTACCCACGCCGGAGGTCGCGCAGGGTGGTCTCAGCCCCGCAGTTGTTTCGGGGACGGGTGGAAGAGGCTTGGAAACTAAGTTGCTCTTACTTTGCCCCATTGCACTCGTACCCGTGGGCTTAGTGGAATCCAGATCTTTCGCGTGTTCACCCACACGTCCATCTCTCTGGCCCACAGCTGTTTCCTGGCCCCCTGGTTCTGTGGAAGGACGCGGGGTGGCCTCCTCCGGGATGGGAAGCGGAGGGAGAACAATGGGGAGTGGGGTTCAGGTGCGGCGTGCCCCGGCGGCGGGGGACAGGGCCCGGCACCCGGTGGGGCTTCCTGAGCGTGTAGCTCGCTCCTCTCCTTTGTTCCGCCGCAGCGGAGGGGCTGTCGCGAGTCTGGTTTCCTGCCCGGGACGGGATTGATTCACGGTCCCCCGGAGGGAAGGGGAGGGGCGGGGCTGGAATGGAAACCACATTAGGAACGGGAGTCCTGGAGGGTGCTGGGGCCGGGTAGGGAGTGATTTACAAACACAACATTTTGTCCAAGAGCCCTGTGGGTTTCTGGAGCTTATTTGTGATGCTTTGTTCAGGCTGTGGCAGAACGTTTATTGCTGCAACAAGTTGTGTGCTTCCTTGAGTTCTAGGCGCTGCGCAGTGTTGGTTTGCTGACGTCAAATCTTGTTAGTTACAGTGGAAGATGACTTGTGTGTGTAAATCAGGGTATTAGTGTGTATGTGCGTGCCTGTGGATCCCTGTGTGTAGCTCATGGTTACTGGCTCCAATGGGTAGGAGGCAAATTTTATGGAATCGATTTAGACATAAAATAATTTTCTCCATTGTAATATAGTATAGTATAACAATTTTCCAGGAATGTTTGGGGGGAAACCACCAGAAAATTAGACATTGCTAAATAAATGAATCAGATTATGTAACACTGGATTGAAAAACTCTTTTACACTCTTTCCCAGAACACACACCACACACACCAACTTGGGTTTTGAGTTGAGGAGCCAGGGCCTTTGTGCTTTTCACTTCCCAAACGCGGGTCAGTCATCTTGAATAAGAAAGAGAACACTTACCATTATGGTGAATGGGAATTTTTTTAGGGGGAGGTAGAATTTAATATGTTGGGCATTTGTTAAATGACCCTTTCCTAGATTGGAATCAAGAAACCCAAGAGGATTGGCTGACCTGCGGAGGGAGCCATGGGGAACTGAATGATGAGTGTTTTTGAATGGGGTATTACAAGCAAAACTGTTTTGGGAGGAGGCTGACATTTCCAGGCATTCATGGTTTGTGCCTATGGGACACTAGTGGAAGGATCCCAAAGTTGTACTGAAGGTTAGAATTACTGTGGTGACAGTTTAGGAGACATTCAGTTATAGTAGTCTGGGTGCAGGCGGGGCTGGAAAATGACCCAGTGCTGCCTCTTTGACAAGCATGAGAATCCAACATTAAACCACCCCATTGGCCATTCATTTTAGGATAAACCAAGTTTTAAAGCTTCTTAAACTTAGAAGGCAAATTAGGAGCTTACTCTGGGGGAAAAAATGTTGCCTTGCCCACTAAGTGGTAATGGAAAAGAACTGTACAAGCTACTGCTGAGGGTTTGTCTTTCTCATGGTGGATGTGGTCAGATTTTCAGGCTGGGCTGAAAAGCAGTGGGACTTGTCCTGAAGAGCTATTGTGATGTGAAGTTGAAATGGGATATTGTCCAACCAGCAAGTTGGTGAAACATTGTGCCACGGGCTGCGAACAGAGGGGAGCTTCTTGGTTATTGTTGTCTTGCTATTTTGGACTTTTCACTTATGCTGTGAATTGTTTTGTAAAATATATTATAATTTGATTCCTCCCAACTACTCATTGGAATATACATTAACAAAATGCGAAGCATAAGACTGTTACTTCTATTAGAGACACGGATGCGGTATCCTCTTAAAAAATAGTTGGTCTATGGCCGCAGGCTGTCAGATGCATGCCCTATTGTGTGATGAGGCTGGCTTCAGGCTGCATATCTTTCATGGGATGGGATGAATCATCACTTTGTCAAGCCTAGAGTTAAAGGCTGCCTCTCCCTGATTGCTGTAGTTATGCAAAGCAACTAGGGGCTTCTGACATCAGTGGAGAAGGAGTTGTGGGTGGGGAAATGTTTGGCTAAGAAGGATCCCCAGAGTGTAGGATCCATGTGTTTAGCATTTGTCTTCCTTTTGGGTGAGATTCTCCTTCCTCTTCCTTTCTATTGTTTCAATAGCTGGACATTTGGATTTTAATTAAATGGCCTAACAGTCATTGTTGCTATCATTCAGTAAGTGTTTACTGTGTACAAAGCATTTTATATATACATTACTCTGTGAATCCTCACAACTTGATAGCGTGGATTTTCTTTTCATTTTACAGTTGAAACTGAGACTTAGAGAGTTTATTAACTTGCCTCCTTCCACCCTGCTTGTGTTGATAACTGGTAAGTGGTGGAGGTGAGATATGAATTCCCATCTCTGATTCCAAGGTCCATATTCTTCTAAGTATACACTATATGGTGTGATATCTTTTAATAATAGGAATAGCAGCCCATTTAATTATCTACTTGATTAGCCCTTTGCAGATTTTAAATCACTTTCACATATATTATCATAATTGATTCTTCCAAAAACCACTGTAAGATGGGTTTGGAAGGCTAGACTAGTGACATCACAACTCTTCAAACCATATCTTTAAAAAGCCTTGTGCTGTTAATGGCCTGTGTGAATAAGCTTTATGTGAATGAAATTTTATTTTTAAAAAATTGGGCAGCCAACATGTAAAAAGTTTTTTTGGGGGGGAAACATTTAAAAGTGGTGGAATAAAGTAGATCTTACATAGTATTCAAGCATTTTATATTTATCAAAATTCATTTAGTTCCTTTTATCTTACAGCCTTTATTAGAACATGACGTTGCTTGTATCTTTTTTGAAGAGGAATAAGGAGGGAAGGAATGTGATTATAAAGAGGAAATGGGCATCAGAATTGGAAACATACGCAGCAGCAGGCCATAGATTTTCCCAGCATATGCTTTTTGTCCTGGCAGTCGCCTTTTACAGAAGGCATTCTTCCTTAGGGAAGTGTCAAGGGTCGTTCTTTATGATATCCTCTGAGATCATCAAATTTCTGAGCTCTGTGGGAACACACATTCCACAAGATTTCTGTACTCAATTCTTTCCCCACAGGGGAAGTGAACGAGCTTAGGCGTCAATGTGAAAAAGGAACGGAAGTGGTATCCATCCTTGGATGGTGCTGGGCACAAGGTTTCTGACTTTGACCCAAGAATGACCATCAAGTGCAGGAGTGGAATGGATTATAACCATGACATCATCAGTTGTTTATGGATTTCTCAGAATGCTCCTGGGCAAAGTCAATATTGGTGTTTTTTATTTATTTTGTTTGTTTCTAACATAAGACTTTGAAGACTGGAAGTTTTACCTCTACTTGTTTAATTACTTCAGGCTAGGACACCATTTGGGGTCTTCAAAGATGTGGTGTGGGTGCCGTAACTTTTGTCTCCTCATATCACTAAAGTCCCCTCCATTGGATATTTAGAGGGGCGCAGACGCGTGGTCTGCTGGACATTTAACAAAGAGCCCCTCCAGCTTCCCAGCTGAGAAGGATGAAGGCTGCTCACCAGCATCACCAGCAATCAAGGACATTTTTTGTGCCTCAGAAGACTGAGCAGGGCAGATTGGTATGCCCTGAGTGTGGATGTTGGTGAAATGAAGAAAACAACTGTGATAGCTGTGGTGACTAAGGCCCACAACAACACATGCTGCTGAGACAAAAATTGAAAAACAAAAGCAGGAGGGTGGGAGGAAACCGAACACAGTGCCTTCCTCATCTTTAGCTGCATTGTGTCCAACCTCTGATGGTATGGAAGGGGTCAGATCTCTGAATGCTGCCTATCTCTGAAGGGTGGACGGATTCCGATGTTAGGGAGTATCATCCTGGTCACTGTCCAAGGAGAGAGCGGAAGATCCTTTTTTGGATCCTGAAGATGTATAAAGTGCCATTCCATGGGAGAAGGTGTTGAATAACATGGTTGGCCATGGCGAATGGCAAATCCTTGGTGCCCTCCTGCCTTCTTCCTTCCACACCTGCCAGCATTCCATCTTCATGCTAGGTTCAGTATGGCTGTAGATTCAGCCCTGCTAAGGCTGTTCATAGACTTCAGGTATATTTGCATTGTGGACAGGAAATGCCAAGTCCCCAAATAATGAGTCATTCATATTTTATATGACATTCATGCTACTGTCGATTAAGTATCGGGTACTTGCATTGTGTCAGGCCACATCCTGGGTACTTTCCATAGCTTGTTTCACTTAATCCTCAACTATCCTTCAATAGAGAGATTTCTGTAGATGAGGGAATTGAGAAACCTGCCCGGAGCTGGTGGAGATCAAGCCCAAGACCGTGTGCTTTCCAAAATAAAACATGGCCTCATGGTACAATGTTCTTTGAGGCTTTGGGCCACTTTTAAGGAATTAGTTTTTAGGAATTGGAGAGCCCACCCTGACAATCTCTTTTCCTCCTGGCTGGCTTCCTTTTTCACAGAGTTAGGGTTCCTGTGGGTGTCCTTGGCTAGTCCAGAGCTGGGAGAGTTGGTCGAAGCGCTTTTCAATTTCTCTGTTTCTGGGTCTTGTGCTTGGCGCCCCCATCCTGTATCATTTCCCTTCCCGACTGGGAGACTTGGTGAAACAGGGTTCAGCCTGTTAGTGAGAGACTTGAGGAGCCAGTCTCTGCCTGGTGATCTTTCTTACTCTTTACTGGTCACAGCTTTCTCTGCAGGAATTAGATGGCCATATGGGAGTTTTCAGGGGGTTTGTCTGATCTCTGGTTTTCTGTCCACCTGAGTACATTACGCTGCAGGGCATCCAGTTTGGAGCTCAGGGTCTGATAGTGTCATTGCAGAGCTGGGGCATAGGGAATAAGACTGGATAAGGCAGAGAAGAAAAGAGTTGGTATGGATTTATATTCTTTCAAGATAGGCAGTTTTAGAAATTGAGGTCTGGAGAAGAGTGAAATTTGACATGCTTCCTTCGCTTGTTGGATAAACAACAATTGAGCTCCTAAAAATACCAGCTGCCTGGGTTTTCCTTGATAGCTCAGAGAGGCCAAGAAGAGACCAGGCCTCTGCCTTCCCAGGACTTTCCAGCCGATCCTGCATGTACTCAAGATGCTTTGAAATTGCACAGATGGCTTCATTTTGATGTGTTAAAATGAAAATACAATTTACAATTGTATGGTACAAGTTTTTAAACTTGTTAAAAAAAAGAAAATAATTCAATATCCTTAAAGAGATTTTAGGAAACTAAATTGAAAGGACAATGGAACAGATTGTAAATTATTGGCTTTGTTAAAGTGCGTGTGCTCATCGTTTGCCTCCTCATTTTCACCTGTTTCGTGAAAGCATTTTTCATACATTTTAACCAAAAAACAAAAAACCCACACCAAAAGACCCAACCCCCAAAACTTTTAATTGCAAAATCCCTGCTGGCCCCACTTACATTTTCCAGTGTACACCTCTCTCCTCCCTCAGTGCTGTTTCATTTTAAAGTGTGTATTATTAGACCCTGAACCTCTACTCACAGTGTTGTCAGATTGCAAATATGCTCTGCTCCTAGCTGATCATTTTTTTCTTTGAAAGTTCTTCAAGGGAGGGGGTGAGGGGGAAGGGAGAAAATAAAAAAAATAAAATAATAAATAAATAAATAAATTTAAATACGCACAAAAGAAAGTTCTTCAAAAGGATTGTCACTATTTTATTCACATTAGAGTCCAGCCTAAATGCTTTTAGGAAAAGCTTAAATTTTGTAAACATTGAGTTTATGCCAGTTTTCAATCCTCTAGCAATTTTGAGTTTATGCCAGTTACAGTTGTAATAAGTAGAGCACAGTTTTGATCTACCCCTGATGTGGTGAGCCATTGAGGAAAAAGTTTTCACTTGTCTGAAATCTTCAATATGAACTGACACATTGGGTCAGATTCAGGAATCTGCTTTCTGCAGAAGCAGAATACTGAGTATTCTGTGACACTGGGGGAGGGCCCCAGATTTAGACTTGATAGCTTTAAAGGTTTCAGGGATATCTCTTAAACATCCACAATTGCAAAATCTCTTAAAAACCTCTCACCTGTATATTTAAATTCATATAATCAGATTCTTGAATTGTTTATTTTTTAGCCTATATTCTGTTAATTTCACACTTTATCGGTAGAAATCAATTATATTGATATTTGGATTTCAAATACCTGATATTTGGAATAGTAGAATGTTAAAGTTGAGAGTCTTAAAGGTCACTGCTGTAACTGCTTTGTTGTATTTGAGATCTGCTCAGGCTCATAAAGCTAACTGAGGACCCATCTGGGAACTTGACCTCAAGTCTTTTAACTTCTTGCTTAGTTTTCTTTCTAGGGGGATATCCCGCTGTCTCCCTAAACCCATCTAAATCCGGGCTAGTTCCCATCACCTAATAGCTGATCCTCTTTTGGCTTCACTCTTTGTGCTAATCGCTTTTCTGTCACCATCTTCAGTTTGGATTTCAGAAGCATTGCCTACTTCTATTTTCTGCTTCTCCATCCAGTCAGTTGCAGTGTTTGGTTGATTGTTGCCTTTTATTTTCAAATCCTTAACCCTCTATTCTGGGTAAATGTAACATTTTCTGGAATGGGTTATACCATAAAAAGTTAATAGATTGGGGAAAAAATACCCATAAAGTTAGCAGATGTTAATGTAAAAAAGGGTTCCTTGGCCAAGTAGGTGTTGATTAAATAATATTTTAAATAAGTTTCTTTGCTGAAGGAAACTTCTTATGGCCTCTTGTTTGTGCCTGTGTACTGTGACCCTGCAAGAGAGATGTGCCAACCTAAGTGATCATTCGATCACTTTTGGGGGAGATTATATAGGTGACACTGCTGAGTCACTCCATTGAACCATTTCTGGATCCATCACTGACTATGAGAGTGTGTATTCTGTGTGAGCCACACTTAGTTCACTCTCACATATGTCATATATGTCATGCTTTTTTACCCCTTTGTTCTGCTGGGTCTTTCTTTTAACCTGGAAGCCCCTATCACACCTACACATTTTTTACAACCCAGCTTTGTTCCCATCGTCTCTGTCAATTTCCCCCATACTCTTGCTCTTGTGAACTTATAAAAACAGCATTTATTGTTTTGTAACTTAAAGAGAAAATATTTGAAACAGTCAAAATATTCTAAGTAACACTGCACACCTATAACAGTTAAATTATTAATATTCACACAAAATGCCATTTCCCATATTTGTTGTCAGCTGATTTATCATGCGCACATCACATTCTTCCATCTCCCTTCACTCAGGTTAACTTGCAAAAAAGTTCTCGAAGCAGGTATTTTGTCTGTCTTTCCTTCCTTCCTTCCTTCCTTCCTTCCTTCCTTCCTTCCTTCTTCCTTCCAGCCTGCTTCCTTCCTTCCTTCTTCCTCCCTCCCTCCCTCCTCCCTCCTTCCCTCCTCCCCTCCCTCCCTCCCTCTCTCTCTCTCTCTTTCTTTCTTTCTATTTTGTGTTCTTGGAATCACATTGCATTTGTAGAGAAATTCAGGGAGAACTGACATCTTTATGGTTTCATGGCTTCCCATCCATAACCTGATATACCCTTTATTTATGTCTCTCAGTGCCATTTTATAATTGTATGTGTACAACTTACAACTTTTGTTAGGTTTGTATCTAGTTGCTTTATAGTTTTTGTGGTCATTGTGAATGGAAATGTTTAACACACTTTTTTTTTAACATTTTTTAAAATTTTTTATTTTTCAATTACAGTTGGCATATAATAATATATTAGTTTCACATGTACAACATAGTGGTTAGACATTTATATAACTTACAAAATGAGTCTAGTACCCATCTGACACCAAATGTAGTTATTACAATATTATTGACTATATTCCTTATGCAGTGCTTTATATTCCCATGACTATTTCATAACTACCAATTTGTACTTCTTAATCCCTTCCCCCTTTTCACCCATCCCCTCAATCCCCTCCCATCTGGCAACCATCAGAAATGTTCTCTGTATCTATGAGTTTCTGTTTTATGTGTTTCTTAATTTTGTTCTTATATGATTCCACATATAAGTGAAATCATATGGCATTTGTCTTTCATTGCGAATGGAATTGTTTGACACATTTCTGAATGATGTTGCTGGTATACAGGAATGGGATTGATTTGAATTTGTTTATTGATGGTTCTCAATTGATCAAGTTCACATTTAGACTTGTGTTTGCTGTTGGCGCCTGAAGTTGGGTAGCTTTTCTAGTAGAGCTTGAAATAACAACCTATAATGGAAATGTCATAATTCATTAATTCATGTTACTTTTAAAATTATATGTAATACTTTTAGAATTAAGTGGAGATGACTTTTAGTTCTTTAATGTATTCATTTATTCACTCGTCAAATGTTTGGATAGCTAGTATATGCCAGTCACTATACTAGGCACTGAGTCTTTCATGGTGAGTAGAACAGACGTGGTTTCTGCTCTCATGGAGTATGAGGGTGGAGAAACATTGCCGAAATGAACACAATATGTATGACTTATTTATGAATTGTGATAGATGCTAATGGAGGAAAAGAACAGGAGGCTGTGAGATTAAGAAAGGTGGAGAGAGGAGACTTTGGAGTGGGGCCACAGGGAAAGCCTGTCTTAGGAAATGGACATTGATGAAACTGCCTGAAGATGAGTTGGTACTAGAGGAAGAGAAGCATGTAAGAGCTTTATAGGCAGTGAACAAGGCTCAGAAGACTTGAGATAGGGCTCTCTGCTCTTAATGCTAAGTCGATGGAAATTTTAGTTATCAGTAACAAATCAAGTTATTACTTCTTAGTAAATCATTATAACAGTGGTATTTAATAGTGTTTAAATTATGATGACAAGAAGATATTTATTTTTGGTCAATATGTTCCCCTTTCTCCTTAAATGAAACTGAGTTGAGAGAGCTGCCTCTATGATGTGACTGGAACAGGACTACTGCCCATCTCCCAGTCCCGCTCCATCATCTGAGTACTGCCATTTCCCCGAGTCCTGGTGACAGCTGGATGATTCATCGCTGTCCTGTGCTCTGCACTGTTGGTCTGGGGCCTTCCTCCCAGGTGGGAAGAAGCCCTCTCTGCCTTCCTGGGAGGGGTCTTGAGCCACCCATCTTTGGCTCTTCCAGTGTCTCAGCCCTCTTCCCTCTCCCTCTGGCACCTTGTCCAAACACTCACTGAGGACTCAGGTGTGAATGGGGTCGGGTTGAGTGGGTGGAGGGGTCCAGTCTAAATTACACACATCTCAGGCTTTGCACCTGGGGCAAGTTCATATGAGCTTGGATCTCTCTTACATGATGATAAGTCTTTGTCTCAGCAGGAGGAGGTGTGGTGCAATGGTTATGGGCCAGGCTCTGGAGGAAGTATTGGTTTAGAAATTTGACTCTTTTCCTTGGTAACCCATCACCTTGGAACTACATCTGTCTCACCTTCCTGTTTCTCATATGCAAAATGCAGGTTATAATAGAACCTTCTTCTTTGGGTATACTAGGGATTAAATGCGTTAACACGTGTAAGTGCCTAGAATAGTGTCAGGCACAGAGCAAGGGCTCAGAGTAAATGTTAGTTGCCACTCAGTTTTTCCGGAAAATGGATTCCTGGGGTTCCTCCTCCCCACTGCCAGATAACTCGATCTGTTCAAATCCAAGCAGTGCCCATAATTTTTGATTTGTTATCGGGCTCCAGTTACTCCTGAAAAATATGTAGGGAGGAAGATGGCAAAGAAATAAAATGTTAACAGTAATTGTGTTAGTATATTGTGTTAGTAGATTGGGCTGACTTTTATATTTACTCCTCTTATTTTCCACAATTTCTGTAATCTGGTTATGTTACCAACATAATAAAATCTTATGAAAGAAGATCACACTAGCAGTTGCCCAAGAGATTTCCTGAGTGGGGTGGAAGAGGATGGGACACCTGGGGTCTGCCTGCTCTAATCGCATGCACAGGTGGATTACTTTCTCTTTTATGCTTATAGTTGCAGAAATGCAATAGTATTTAAAAGTCTTCAGTAGAAGTATCCCCAAAGTTAGAAGATGGGGATGTGGTTCCCTGTGAAACTGTTCTTTCTTTAAATGTTTCTTTTTCTGTCATTATCTCTTTTTGTTTCTTTCTGTGCTAGTGAGTGGGCCTCTGGCCATCTGTTACTCAGTCTCTTTTTGTCTCCTCTCACTCCTCTCCCCCTTAAAATCCCCTCCTTTCATTACCGCATCTTTCTCCTTTGCTTGCTGACACACAGAAATGATGCACACGTGTCTACGATTTAAAGTAAAGAATATTTTATTTTTTATTTTTAATTGTAAATATAAATGTAACTTTTCACCCTCAAAAATCTAAGTTGACTTTTATTTACTCACACCTAGAATGTGCGAATGAATGAACGAATGAATGAACGAACGAATGAACGAACGAACTTACTAACTCACTAAACTCTGGGGGTCTGTGACCTCCTAAAAGCTCTGGGAATCTTAAGGGATTGGGAGGCTGAAACAAAGGGAAGATCGAGGGAATGCTGAAGTTAAATTTTCCTCTTTCCCTATTTTCTTAAGGTTACCTGTGTTGGTACCATTTTGTTATTGGCCAGAATTTTTAAACTTTTCCAGTGTGGAAGAACAGAATTCTGGAAAATTACCAAAATATGTTTTTACAAAGAAAGCTTTGCCAAATCTGACACATTTCCTCAAATGCCTGTTGATTTTAATTACTTTTTAAAAAGTTAAGTGAGCTTTCCAGCTTTCCTTTCATGTGCTTCCTCTTGCATAATTTTTAGTGGAGAAATGGGTTTTCCAGCTAAGTTTGTTTTCTCTACAGGAATTTATTCTTAAGCAGTGGTATCTTTGTGAGTATCTCAAAATAATACTGACACAGATTTTAGGGAAGATATGACAGAGATCTTGCCTGGCGTACACTATTTATGTGAGAAATATTGCTAATTTCAATGAGATTTCACAGTGGAATGTAAAATCTAGTTGAGAGGATTTAAATAAGGTGATGCCTTGCTGTAGTTTATTCCACAATTTGTAATGTTTTTCATCTTCTAACATGTAATATTTTTCATCTTCTAACACAAATGCTTAATTTGAAAGCAAGATAAATATTTATGAACTTTTCTGCTGTAAGGAAGTCTTTGTACTGTTACAGTAATATCTGGATTTATAGAGTGGATATAACTAAGATTTAGCATTTACTTTTCAAAAGGATTCATCATAGGACTTCTTTAAGTGGAAACAATATATACACCATTTTGAGCCAGACAGCAGGCTGTAGAAGGTCTGTATACCTTACACTGCTTGTCAGATTTCATCATGGACCCACATAGGTGTGGGCATAATCTTGTACCACGTTTGTGGCTGTTGCCTGTTTCATATCATATACATTAATATGTGGCGGGGGAGAGATTTGTTGGATTTAGCTGAGGTATGCCAAGAGTAGAGCATGCGTGTGGAAGACATAATGGTAAAATTGTCAGCCCAATTTTAATACTTGCCATTTATCGCCAGTTTAAAAAACAAACAAAAAGGTATAGGTAAAATGTTGAAGGAAACTTGTACCATTTTACATCCTCTACAGGTGACTTAGAGACCATCTAGGATGGCGTAGTTGACAACTTCTCTCCTATTTGGTTGGAGACAATGCTCTTCTTACATGGCAGTCAGTGAGCCTGTCATGCATTTGATGTAGAGGTAGCTTCACCTTCTGTGATTCAGCTTCCAGCTTTACACTTGTGCTCTTGGCAGCAGCTTATGCATGATGATCTTTTCTTACTGGAACAGTTAATGACCATGGCAGACGGTGGAAGCCAGTTCCACAGTGGTGCAGCTGTTTATCTGTCCAGTTGGATTTCTTGAAAGCATTAATCAATTTTTAGGATCTTACTCTGGGGGCTACAAATATAATAGGATTTAGGGAGAAACTCGATTTCATGGAAGTTTGCATTGGATGTTGCAACAGATGTAGCATGGAGGTGGAATGACAGCTGAAGAGAGTCCTGTAGTGAACTTCCCATTTATCCTGAAACCAAGCAATTCAGAAAATTCGATATCACTAGAACTCTCTTTTGGATATTTTGTACTAGAGAAATTATCTTAAGAACATTACAGAAAGTTTGGAAAATGGAGCTAAAAAAGATACTTCTTGAGCCATCTACTCTAAAATATCAACTGTGATCATTTCTGAATATTCCTTTCCCAGCTTTTTATGGTTTAAAATGATGGTAATCATAGAGTATATATATTTTCTATATTGCTGCATAATTTTTGAAGTGAATTGTATAGTTGTATATTATTCCATTGAGTACCATAATTTTCCTAAACATCTCTTAATTATCGGGCATTTGGGTTGCTTATGCCACTTTGCTATTGTAAATAATACTGTGATGAACAATTTTTGTATGTATAATCTTTTCCATATTTTGGGTGATTTTCTGACGACAGAGAGTGAGAACAAGGTGACTGGACCAGAGATTGTCATGAACATTTTGTGTGCCCCTCTTTCCCCAGAGGGGGTAGGTATGGTGACTGGTTTGGTGGATAAGGGAAAGTTGGAGTCTGCGATGACTCCCAAGTTTCTGACTCGTGTGATCTCAGGAATGGCTGACATAGCCAGGCCTGAAGGGAACGGGCTCTGTTTGGGATGTGGGACCTCTAGGCAGTGAGGGAAACTCAGCAGACCGTTGAAATGCAGGGCCTGGAGCTGAGAGACAAGCCAGGGCCTGAAGTCCAGTGAAAGGATCACCAGCATACAGCTGTGGTTGAAGCTGTAGATGTTGTTAGGATTGCTTAGTGGTGGAACAAGAATAGAGGAAGGTGGATAATAGAACTCTGGGATATGTTATTTTGTGACAGGGAGAGGAAGGAAAAGCTACTAAGGAAAATAAGGAGTGACAGGGTGGGAAATGGTCAGCCAGGAAGAAATGGCCACCTGGAAGCCAGGGTAGGAGAGTGTTTCAAGGAGGGTGTGCAGTGGGCAACAAACAGGTGGTGACATTTTATTTGGGGCTTTATCAGTGGCATGCACCGAGTGAACTGTGGGTGCCTAGGAAGGCTGGCAGCTGTCAAAGGTAAGCTCTGTCAGAAACCCTAGCCGTGGAAGAAGAGAGAGAAGTAGGTAGCTTCCAGAAGGGCTAGAAGGCGTTGTAGCGGTATATTAATCTGCTAGGGCTGCCTAGCAGAGTATCACGGACTGGGCAGCTTAAACAACAGAAGTTTGTTTTGTCATTTCTGAAGGTAGAAGTCCGAGATCAGGATATCGACAGATTTATTTTCTTCTGAGGCCTCACTTCCTGGTTTGCAGGTGGCTACTTTCTTGCTGTATCCTCATAGGGTCATATTGGTTAGGGCCTAGCCTAACGGCCTCATTTTAACTTACTCACCTCTTTAATGGCCCCAACTCCAAATACAGTCACATTCTGAGATACTAGGGGTTAGAGTTTCAACATATGAGTTTTGCAGGGACATAGTCAATTTTGCGGGCATACAGTTCAGGCCCTACCAGATGGATTCGAAGCCTGATGACCCACCTGTCTTCCTCCTTGCCCCATGCTCCTTCATCCCCCTACACTGTTGACCATCTGTTCCTTCTTGACATACTCTTTGTTTCTTGGCTTTGGTGACCTGTGCTGTTCTGTCCTCATACCTCATCTCCTCCTGGTCACCTGGTGTCCAGATTATACAGGGTTTGGGCCTTGTTTCTCTTTACTTCCTGAGATCACTTCTTCTATCTGTCTTCAATTCCTTCTCAACTTATAACTCAGTCTCCTATAGCAAAGTATTCATTCTCCCAGGCATAATATTTGTGTCAGGTTAACTTAGTAGGGAATTTTATTTGAGGATCAGACTAAACTGTTTTGTAATCCTGTCTTCATAGTTGCTCATCTTGTAGTTATAAACAAAACAAAACAGTGGGAACAATGATTTAGGTCGAGGTGCAGTAAAGTTTATATTTGAGGTCACTTCATATTTCACAAATTAATGTTTTTCTCCCTTGAGTTTGATTTTGGGTTTATTTCTTTTTAAAAGCCCACCTGGATTAAAATAAGACTGAGTGGGGAGCTATCCCAGTAGAATCTGGGGGCAGAATTATTTGGCAGGTATGGTATTATTGCCTTTTTTCTCCAGATGTGTTTTTTTTAATTGTTTGTGTTTTGAATTCAAGCTATGTAGAGGTTAAGGTTCTTGTATTTGATGCTGAGGAAGAGCCTTTACATGCATGGTGTTGGTGAAAGGGTCAGGGTTAACTTGTGAGTATGTTATTTAAATTGTGGTTGATCGTTTTGGGGTCTCTGGTGTATATATGTTTACATGATGTTTCTCTTAATTGTCTGTTGAAATCTGTCAATATGATGCCCACATAAAAGTTTATAATTTTATTGAAGAGGCTATCAGATTTCTCAAAGTCTATAAATTATGGATAGAGTTATTGTTCATCTACCTTAAATAGTAGCACCCAGATTTTTCTGGGCAATCTTGAGAGGAACATTATGTCTGTAGACAATTTTAAAGAAGTATGTAATTTTAAAGTATGAAACTCAAATTTAGTTTTTAATAGTAACTTACATGTTTATTCTTTCTATCTTTAAGAGGCAGGTTATTGGAATGACATGTGACCTTGTACTCTTGACTATGTCTGGTTGTGGGTTTGAAGTGTTATTTTTGTGCTTTCTTAAATGACTTAAGCACTTCTGACTGTACATTTGGGCCAGAGTAAATATGGCAGTTGGATATAATTTTAAAACCCAACCCGATTTTTAATCTGGTAATATAATAGTACTGTTCATTCCTATAATTGTCTAGGTTCACAGCTTTAGAAAATAGTACAAGCTCTTAGTGACCCTCAGACTTGCTGTATTATTTGGTGCTCTTTTCCAGTGTAAAATATGTCAACTGATGCCCATAATACACCGAATGCTTAAAGTTAGAGAGCTACCCTGCAGTGTGCTCCTCAGTTTGTGTTCCCACCAGTGGTGATAGATGCTTATCCAGACTCAGCTGTGTTTATTTCCAAACATGTTTATGCCAGTGTACTTAATACGTTTAATATAATGGTTTTAAATATATGTGCAAAAAAACCCTGTTTCCATAAAAATTCATTTGAACGCTTTGGAAACCACCTGATAAGAGTACATTTCGAAATGATTACAGCTGATTTAGGAGTGGCTGAGAAAACACAAATGCATTTTGGGGAATCATAAAATAAAAGTAGTCCCACTAATGTTGTCAGTCATTCAGGATAGGTAGGCTAAGTTGTGATTATGTAAACCTGAGAATCTTAGTGGCTCAAAGCAAAAATCAGCACTTACACTGTATGTCCCTTGTAGGTCAGGTGGGAGCCCCACTCTATGTTGTCCTCATCCTTACTTTGGGCCACAGCGATGGAGCAGCACCCCCTGGAACATTGGTGATCCCTGCCGTAGAGGGAAAGGCTGCTATGAAGCCTATTTGGCCCTGTACCTGAATTCAGCACGTGGGGTTGTGTAATCTTCCCACAGAGAGGTGTATCGAGCATTTGTCAAGAGTAATGCAGTCTACCCTACACTGCTTCCCAGGTATCTTTATAACTGCACTGTTCTTTTAAAAAATTGGACCTGGAGGATGATGCCGTGAGGATGGTTTGTACAAGAAAGACCACCGGGTTCTACAGTCAGGGACATATACTCAAGAAAAGGCCTCAGCCTTACAGCAAAAGATTGGCAAATAAATGTATGTTTATAGGATTTGATTTAAAGTAATATGTGTAGGTATGTATCATTTTTTTAATGACTTTCACCTCTAACTGGCTTTTTGAAAAACTGAATTGTCAGTCCTTATGCATTTGGATGAGAAAGCCCTGCTTTCATCTTCTTAAAGCCCTCCTCTCTTACCCTCCATCAAAATAGTTTCCCACCTTTTATGATAGATTTCATCTGCTATTTCTTTTGTATGTTTATCTTCTCGTTTCATTTCTATTAGTTCTACCCTAGCTCTCTTTCCTGAACTACTAGATTATGCCCCAACTGGATTCTCTGCTGCTAGCTTGTTGTGCCTTTATGCAATTACAAAAAAGTACCCTTTAGGGCAAACACAATCCCTTTGGAGCTTGACTTGAGGCCGGTGTCCATTTTCCCCCTTGGCTGGCCCACATTAATGCAGTGCTCAAACTGAACAACTGACTAGAGCAGTCCTACTACTCCCTGCTTCTAGTCATTCTCGCCACTAATTCAGACTATTTCCTGATTAAACCTCCTTTAAATTTTTGTGTTGTCTCTATCCCTGCACAAAAATTTTTTTGATGACTCCATGTCATCAGTAATGGTTGTCCCCAATTTTTTTTTCACCCAACTCTCACCAGTGACTCTCAGTCCACTTGTTGTCCTCTGGATGCGCTGACATCAGTGATGACTGTAGCAGAGACATAGGAGATACGTTGCCTAATGCTTCCCTCTCCTCTCCCTACACGGTCACGACTAAAAGCTCCTTCACTTGCACTCCCAGTCCTGCCTCAGCTTACCTCTTCTCCCAGCTTCATGGCCCATCAGGGAGGGCCCTCCACCAGCTATCTTCTGCCTCTCTGCCTAGTCACTATCTCCTGAATATATTTTGTACTTTTTGCTTTAAAGTTCTTTTCTGCTTAACCACATCCTCCTCCTCATCCTCAGAAAGTTGGCCACCCTTCTCTGATCCTCCTATATCATGATAATAGCTTCTCCTTTAAATGTAAACATCAGTCTCTATATTCCTCTATTTGATGTGAATCATCTGTCCTGTGTGAGCAATTGTTTTTTTAGTTATATTGCTCATCAGTATTTTCTTTCCCCAGCCAGATTGCTGATGCCTGGGAAGAGTAGATGCGTCTCTAATTCTTTCTCCCAGTGCCTGTGTGTATCAGGCACACAGGACAGAGCAGTCGGCTGTGAATAGAAGAGAGTATGGCATGGTTAATCATATAATACAGTTGTGCATGGAAGCTGAGGCCGCTTCTTTCTAGCCACAGGATATTGACCTACTTTTCCCTTATCTGTGTGCAAAATATTTGTTGTACTTTATGTGTTCTTCCTGTCACAATGAATGTTTGTCTCTCCCTTTCATATGAACAGAATGCTAAAGTGCTAGTTAAATCAGTAGAAAAAAACAATAAAGAAGAAAAGTTTGTAAGCAGTTTTAATTTCTAAACTGGGGGAGGCCTTATAATTATGTCATTTAGAAAGAACTCTATATTTTTTATATCTCTATCTTCATCTGCCTGTCTGCCTACCTATTGAGAGATGTAATTAAGGGTGAATTGTAAATTTTAAGTTTTTATGCTTTTTAATTTGATGATTTACAATGTAATTGGCATTTTGAAAACTTTTTTTTTTTTTTAATAAACTACTTGTAGAAGGAAATTAACTTTTTTTTAAATCAGGCATATACAGCATAGTTAACTATTGAATATTTTATTTTTTACCAAAACTTCCCTTGAGAAAATTTATTGTATGGTTCTATACATGGTCAAACCGATTAACTTTAAACATTGATTTTTGTATAGCTTTAAAGATTTTGTACAATAGTCAAGGGAAAAAAAGTTAGGGAGCATTTGTATGTTTATATCAATATATAAATATATGAAATAATTGCTGTCCTACAGAACTTTTGGAAATTAGCAGAACTGTTATTCAAATTTAGTTAACATTTATAAGTTTAAATTTAGTAGACAAATTTTTGTAAACATTTTAATTTGCCTTAAAAGGATTGTTTAACTTATAGGTATACCTATATCTTTTAGTTCAAATACTTTAGGATGTAAGGTGTGTGTAATGGTGCATTTGATTTTAAATTCAGTAATGCTTCTAATATTAGAAAAGCTAGAGGAGCATTTGAGCTCTGCTCCCCAGCAGATAGTCAGTTTGGCTGTAGTAAACTCTTACAAAAATTCAAAAAAAAAAAAAAGAAAGAAAATAAGAAAGGAAAAAAAAAGAAAAACTAGAAAAAAATTAACCCAGAAAATACTTCCAAATTCTATTATGATTGTTGATTTTAGTTAGCTTAAATGAAGTAACCCACTGTGTTTTAGCTATTTTCTTTAAAAATTCTTTTTAAATGACAAAATAGTTTTGCCTTCTCAATTTACATTATCAGTGTCTTTTTTGGAAGATCTTAGCTATTTCGTTTGATCAATTCTCAACTAATAAACATTCATAAAATCCTAATGTAAATGTATAAACATCTCTCTCTGATTATATTGTGTATTAAATCTTATTTTAGTGGATAACTGCTTGAGGAAGCTTCTGAATTTTTATTCTAAAGAATTTTTTCTTAACTACGAGTACAGAAGCATTACTAAAGATGCACTGTTGAATAATGCATATTTTTCTCTTTTACTATATGGGTTTCTTAATTTGTAATTTCAGATCCTGTTTGCTTTCATACCTAGATGAATTAATTTATCAAAATAGCCAGTGCCATTTTGCACTTTATAGATGTAAACACACAGAGAACACCTTCACATGTGCCTCAGTGCCTTTGCTTACAATATCCTGTTGATTCTGTGCATTGCTGTCTGTGCTGTTTATGGTTAGACCCTCAGTACATTTTTTTCCTAGTGAGGTCAAAATAAAGAGAGCTTCTTTCCATTACCTCTGAGTAAATGTCATTGAGAAAGATCCTTGTGGGCTGGCATTTTTGGTTTTTAACATCCCTTATAACCAGACCCAGGATGTATGCTCACCTAAAAATGAAGGTACTCCATCTTTCCAGAGTTGAACCTTTTTTGTCGAATCAAGAATGATGGAAGCTGAAACAGGATCTTAGGAGATGTCATCTTTAGCCCCTTTGTGGGGAAACTGAGGCTTGGAATTAGCAGTGTGCCCAAGGTCTCACTGTGAGCGAGCTGCAGGGTTTTTTTTTATTTTTTCTGGAGCCACCATGGTAGTCATTCTGACCTCTGTGGTCTGTTGCAGAATGCAACAGCTGATGCTTCCCTGAGACATAACTCGCTTCCTTGCCCCAAAGAACAAGAAGAATGCACTCAATTCAATACATTTTCCTCCAATATCATGGGAAAGAGCCTGAATGATGGGAAGGTGCCCTTTTTAAAGAAGGTAGTTCTCTGGTGTAACCTGGGCTATTTTATGTAAGCATCTTTGTTGGGCCAGTTGTCTTCAGAAGCCGGTCTATAGGTACCCCCAAAACTAACAGGTACGGGAAACCCGATGTGAGTGCCTACCAGGTGCAAATCACTATACTTTTAATTACAATGGAATACCTTGAGTGATTGGATAGTTTGATCAGGTATAAAGAGAACAGGAAGAATGAATCTACAAGCAGTGTAAGTAGGGAAAAGGGGGCAAGGGACAGGAGGACTTTGGTGAGGCTGTTAGCATGTGGCATGAGATTGGGAACCTCTGATTCACTTGGAAGTTCATTTGGAAGGGAAATTGTTTTTCCTATCGTGGCCGTATTCAACTTCATGATCACTGGTCATATTTGGTGTCTGTGCCCCGGCCAGGAACAATCAGAGCTGTCTGGTGTGCCAGTTATATTTGAGTGGTTTTACATTCATCTAGGGGTTCCAGGGTCTTGGGTTTGCCAATCTAAACACATTCAACTTCATGGAATTTTTTTTTTTATCCACCTTGAGGGAACAAATTGAGAAGTCTGTGAGTTATAATTAGCACGTTCCACATCCCAATTAACAGCTGAGTTTGTGTTTCGGGCTATACCAGTGCTTTATAGTTTTTGGCTACTTTGCCCCGTAGGAAGTCATAGGCCTTTTCAGACATTAGCTCATTAATTCTCCTAATATCCAGTATGAGTAGGATAGTGTGACCATAGGTTCCCCCTCAAGCTAGGACTGCGTGCTTTTCCTTCTAGACCTTCTAGGATTTTGGTTGCCAAGCTGGTGGGAGGTAGGGATGGGAGGTGGAAAGAAAGGGCTGGGTGGTCTTCAGATCAAGTCTTGGGGGTGGGTGTCATTCTCTGAAATTGCCCTGCACTTTGGCAGTTGTACCTGCCATGACTCTGCAGAGCTTTCTCCAGGAAATTACAGTGATGTTGGCTGCATTCCTCTTCAGGGTACTGAACCCCATAGAATGTGTGTTACAAGTGAAGCAACTCTCCAGGTTATTTACTTGGACATTATTGGGGGCGAGCTGTTAGGACGAGAAGCAGAAATGGCACTGAGGAGGATCCTGACATCTTGTGAGAACCTTCTGTGAGGTGAGGGCTTTGCTCTGTCAGCCTGCTTAACAATCCTAATAATGGAACGGATGTTGCCACCTTGAGTTTTTAGATCAGAAATTCGAGTTCCAGAGGTGAATTCGCTTGTATTTGAGCCTGAGTCTGTGACCCAAAGCCTGTGCTGGGACAGATCAAAGGGAGTTCTCAGCTGTGGTAAACTCCTGCTATTAAACTTTTGTAAAAGTTACCCTTTCCCAATGTAGAAGTGAAGCTTCTCACTCATTAAAAAACTGTCGGGTATTGTGAAGGGTTTGGCGACTTAGGAATTAGATCGAAGGGTGTGAATAATATAATAAGTGTAAAAAACTACTCTCAGACCAGTCCCGAAAGCTTCCTCTTTGCCCTGGCTCTTCCAGAAACCAGATGTGCAACACCTCCTGGGTCCATTTCTCCTTCTGTTAAGAGAAGGATTTGCTTGGGCTCCTAAGGCATTTTGCTCATATATCAGAAAGGACAGTTTGTAGCTTGTAATTCAAAACCTTCAATGTTGTCATAGCAGCCACTGTTATTTTTGATTCAAAAATCCTTCTAATTAGTCTAGATAGTATATTCGTCATTTCTACAGTTGGAAAAAACTTTTTTTTTAACCTGTCACTTTACGAATTGTAAAGTTCTAGATGTTATCTTTTAAATCCTTAATAACTGGCCTGTGCCTGGGATTGAAGGTTGACAGGCCAGCTTTTCCACACCCAGACAGAAACAAACCTTGACATTGACGTGAGGTGGTTCAGGGCACCTCTCTGCCTGTGCAGAGACACCCTCTGGGGTGTGATAACCAGAATGTTAAATCAGTCGCCCTTCCTGTTCACAAAGCGTTTTAAGATTGGAATCTGCTTAATGGTTTATGGGCTTCCATTTGCTTTTAGCTTTTTTTCACTCCCAGTTCAAATCTATTCCATTTTACTGTCGCCTGATAATTTAATGTCCTGTGTATTATTCAGAGTTCGGACACAAGGCAACAATTTACTGTATGGAAATTGCCGGGTAGTTGGGCCGATTTTTCCCCCTAATCCAAGATTCTAACAAAAGCCATCCTACCAGCAGTCCATTAAATACTCTTAACAAAAAGCTTTAGAGAAAGGATGGAAATGCACATTATGTAGTAGCTTTAACCATGCAATAAAGGATTAGAAAATCAGATAACTATACTTTGTGAAGTAAATGCCATGAATAAGTTTCTCTAAGGAAGTGTGTTGATGGGAATGAAAATCAGTGTCACCTGAGCCTTTTCACAAATGCCCAGCAGTGTCCACTTATATACTCTGGGGAGCCTTGCAAAGCACCCCATGTGGTTCTTTGTGGCCCACCAGACCCATCCCCTTTGAAAACCACGCTGTTTGGGTAAATTGTCTTAAAGAATGTAGTTCTCATTCCACTTGCCCTTTAGGTTGATAAATACTGAGAAAGTATCTCGCCCTTTGGTATCTAATTTGAGCCTTTCCTGATCTTTCATGTTCTGGGTATATCATCTGAGGCTCTCTGATTATTCTTTGCCAGTCGGTACTTGGGTAGGAAGGATGGAGGTAATGGAAACAATCCTGGAAGGAAGAATGGGCTGTATCTCTATAATGTGCATCTATTCATTTGCCCTCCACACCAGAGTCCTGTGTGACCACCACTCTGCCATGCAATGGGATTTTTGCACATGGAGACCTCATACATTCTTCAGTGGGAAGAGGAGACAAATAAACCATCAGTTGTGCTGGAGGTACACTGGCTTGCTCAGAGCATGCTGCCTGTGAGGAGTGGCTGCTCACACTGGTTTAAGTCAGGGCGGATTTATTTAAGATGAGCTCAGCCGAACCTCTTAAACAGCTTTTCTGTCTGTCCCGTGAGATTTGTCATCACCGCTTCTCTCTGCCCATGTGCTTCATTCCTCTCCTCAGACTGGCTTCCTCTGCAGGAGCCCAGCAAGGCTCTCCCGAATGATACACCCTGTCCTCTGGATCTGTGTGAACTTCCTGGTCCAGTGCACGAGCCCTCTGACTATAGTCTCTGTGTCCTAATTTCAGATCCTTGTGAGCTGGTATTATTTGGCCTACACCCACAGCCCAGTTAGCTGTGGCCTGGTTGAAGGAGATCTTGGAGGTCTTGGCATATTTGTATGTCATGTGTGGTTTGCCTCAGGGTCGAGGGACTTCACCAGGGTGAGATGAGACTGAGGAAGAAGGCTAGAGTCAGGTTGTGGAGTCATGTGATCTGTAACGAGGAATTTTTTTATTGCGGTGAAGTATATGTAACATTTACCATTTTAACCTCTTTAAATGTACACTTAAATGGCATTAAGTACAATCGTATTATTGTGCAGCCATCACCACCATTCATCTCCTGAACTTTTTCATCTTCCTAGAGTGAAACTCTGTACCCATTAAACAACTTCCTGTTTCCTCCTCCTTCAGCTCCTGATAACCACCATTCTGCTGTCTGTTTTTATGAATTTGATTATTCTAATACCTCATATGAGTGAGGTCATACAGTATTTCCCTTTTGTGACTGATTTATTTCAGTTAGCATATTGTCTTTAAGTTTTAGCATGTCAGAATTTCCTTCCTTTTTAAGGCTAATATTCTGTTGTGTTTATATATCACATTTTGTTTATCCACTCATCTATTGATGGACTCTTCAGTTGGTTCTACACCTTTTGACTATTGTGAATAATACTGCTTTGAACATGGTTGTACAAATATGTTTGAATCTCCGCTTTCATACTCTAAAGTAGAATTGCTGGATCATATGGCAATTCTCTGTTTCATTTTCTTTTCTTTTTCTCTTTCTTTCTCTCTCTCTCTCTCTGTCTCTCTCTCTCTCTCCTTCTCTCCCTCCCTCCCTTCCTTCTTTCCTTGTTTCCTCTTTCTTTTCCTTTTTTCTGAGGATCTGCAAAGGGGTTCGAATATTGGCTTAAAGGCACTGGAGAGTTATTGAAGGATTTAAAGCAGGGCTCACCTGATCAGATTGTGATTTAGAAAGGCAGCTTGAGTAGTGTGGTCCATGGATGGGGAGGGAGAGGGCTGCCAGAGGCTGTGGTGGCAGAGAGACTACTCTGAAGGCTGTTGCCTTCCAGGTAAGAAGTGATGAAGGCTGAGCTAGGACAGTCACAGTAGAGAACAGAGGGGAAGAGATGGAAGTGGGAATAATTAAGGTGATACAATCAGTGAGAAAGCTGGCTCTGGGGGGATGAAGTAAGAGACAAGGATGAGAACCTGGGTCACTTGTGACCTTTGTGGAATTTGGGGTTGAGGTTTTTTTGTCTTTTGTTTGCATTTTAATATGGGATGGTAGGTGATATCAGTTTTAAACATGTATTCAGATGTTCGACACAGCCTCATGGTAGAGATGATTGGTGGGCATGCTGTTGATAATATGGGTTTCTAATTTGGGGGAGGGGATAAAGTATAGAAGGAAAGGGCAAATTACTTTCCAATTTGGCTGAATTTCAAAGTGTTGTGGGTATTATTGGTGTAGCTAGGAGATTTCCTAGTTCCTATGGCTCTATGTCACATTCCTACCTTGAATATATATAAATTTATAAAGCCAAAATGATGTCACATTCCTACCTTGAGGAATATATATAAATTTATAAAGCCAAAATGATAGCCAATTCATTGGTTAATAAAAATCAGGTTTCATAAGGATTCTAACATATTTAAAAAGGATTTAGACTAAAAGCATGTGTTGAATTTGGCTTATGTTCTTTTTACTCATCTACATTTCCTGATTTATTTTCCTATAGTGACCATATATTGCTTTTCATCATTAAAAAGATCATTTGAAATTTCAGAAGTCGCTTATCTTCTCAACTCTCTCACTGGACTGTGTGCTCCCTGAGGGTAGACTGGGGTGGGTCGGGGGAGTACCATGGTTATTCACAGTGTGTCCCTAGCACCTAAAACTGTACCAGAGACCAGAGGACTCCTTGTAAATGGCGGTTGAACTGAATTGAATGGAAATTGAATCCAACTGCTCTCCAAGATGAGATTCTGTGCTGTTTTAAGAGGTATAGGAAGGAAATTCCAGTTTTTCACAGTCACCTAGCTCGTTATATTAGGCACTGAATCACGTCCTATAGACTTGGCCCCTCTTTTGCATTTGTTTTGCCATCAGGATTCGCCAAGCTTTATTTTGTTCATGAAATCTTGCCATATTGGCCCCATTTTCTTACTTAGATGTGTTTCTCATGTTATTCTTAAAAGCATTAGTGATCTCTTTGGGAGCCAAATAGCTCAATTCTGTTTCCTTTCCTTTGTTGATATTATTATGTTTTTAGAGGAATGAATCCAAGTGGCTTGAAGCCGCAGTCATTATTTTGCCTTCTGGTCATGAAGGAACTAACCAAAGAACCAACCCACCCATGGCAGCTGTGAGAATGTGCATATTGAATGACTTGTCAGTCATAAATTTGCATACTTGTTTTCCCTTTGTGTTTCTCTGAATGCCTACCATGTGCAAGAGGCTGTGCACTATTGCCTTTGGGGAAATAAAGGTGAATAAAGTGTGACTGGACATCAAGGAACTGATTCTGTAGAAAAGGGGCTGTCATGCATTCATGACCACCATACAAGGAGGTTAATGAGTGGAACTGGAGTTTGATAAGAGCAATTGTTAGTATGCTAAGAGGACTCCCTGAAGGTTTTGCCTCTGACATATAGTGCTAATGACCTTACAATAGACGTTACCAAACTAGCAGATACCTGCTTTCATTAAGTTTTCCGAAAGAGTGGCTTTTATGCTTTCACTTTAAAAGTTCCTTCAAATTTAAAATTATGTTAACGACTTAATATTAAGCCTTGTAATCCGTTGTAACCTCAGTTTTGGTTTGTGAATGTTCTTTCAAGTTCTACAGTGAAACTGTTTCAACTTAAAAATACACATTTGTTCTCATCTGTGGTACTCTGAGAACTTTGTATTACACCAGATGCTATATTTCAGATTATCCTGCATCTCTTATTAGTTATTATTAAATTAGTGATTAATTTGGAATAGCTTTTCAGCATTGCTGTTTTGATATCAAATAGTGGAATGACTATACACTTCATGTGGATGTCCTCTCTGGACTCTGGACTGGCCATCTCTCACGTGGGACTACTGGCTTGGAGAATGCTGGACTCAATATTCTCAGGCAGAGATGACGTTAGCATGGCTTGTAATATAAGGTTGGTGACTGGGGTAGACTACTTATATTTAAATGTTGGGTTACAGATGGCCATTTTAAGATGGTATAGGACATTTATGCTGCATTTTCTTTTGGATTTCGAGGGATGTTTGAAATGCTTTCAATAATTTAAATGGTATTTTTACACTGCAAAAGACGTGAGTGAATGAATTGTTGTACATTGAAATATAGGTAGTAATTTTGGAAGTTTTCGACATGAAAGTAGGTGGGGGAAAGAACAGCTGCAATTATATATTTTGGTTTTTGGAGGGTCAAATACGTTGAAGAGCTGAAGCGGCCATAGAGTCACCTGGCCTCAGTTGGTGGGTCTGTGGCTGGACTAAGGCAGTACCCTTGAATGAAGAGCTTCCAGGCTCCTCTGTGGTTCCTCCCAAGGCTCTCCCAGTATTTTGTATTGCTTGCTTTCACCAGGGTTGGGAGAAAGAGGTTAGGTTTTATAAAACAATGAATATCTAACAATGGTATAATACAGTGTGTTGGGTACTGTACTTAGTGTTCATGATAGTTAGGGACTTGGCTGCTTGCAGTGCAGGAAGTACATCATGTAGAGGAAGTACATCGTGTAGAGACTCACAGAATTGCAGAGAGGTTGGATGGCTAGGAGGGATACAGGCTTGGAAGACAGGCAGGAACCAAGGAAGGCTAGAGGGCTGGGCAGCAGGATCCCTAGCTGAAGCCATGCTGCAGGACCCACCTGGTATTCATGCTGCTGCTGTTGCTTCAGTGACTGATGACTATAACTTCCAGTCATCACCACCAGCTTTTGTAGTCACCCAGGACTCCCAAGTCCCAGGAGGAGGTGATTGGCAGTGCATAAGCCATGTTGCTTGGGGTGGAGAGAGAGAGCAGATCTGTCTCCTTTGACTGCTGTAATGGGAATTGGACACTGCATCTCACTAGATTACTTGTTATCACAGTGTAACTGGAGAGTCCTTAAAAGCAAAATTAGGTGCAAATAGGAATAAGGCTATATAATGGAGAGTGTCCCCTTAAAAAAAAAAAAAAGACAAATGTCTACTATGACTTTCTCTTTTGACTCCCCACCATTCATATATACCTTGCTTAACCATACTTACTTACGAATATAAAATGCCCCAGCCAGCATAATGCCACTCTCCTTGTACGGCTGAAAACAGCTACACCCTCTTCAGAGATTCTGTTCTTTGAGATCCCCTTTGTTCATTGTCTTCTTTGGCCACATCTGAGATGACATCGGGGAAGATGGTTTTGTCAGGAGCTGCAAAGTTTTAACAGTCTTTTTTTCATTCTTATGAGTTGGAGGTCTTGGGTTGTTTGTTTAAAGGATCAAGCAATTAATTGAGAGTCACTCACTGTCAGCCAGACTTCTTTGGCAGTATAGGTTCTTTAAAAATGTTGTTGGCTTTTAAGGTTTATTTGCTTCCATGGATTAGTAACCAAAACCAGAGATACTGCCAAGTCCCAAGGTTTTGAACCTAGAACTTGGTCTGAGAACCTGTCTCTTGGCATTTGGACCTGGCCTTGGTGCTCGGCGGGGTGTCTTAGCTCTTCGTTAATAGAATCTATCTGGGAATAGGTAAGTGTAAGAGGCAATGGAGTGGGTGATACGTCTGCTGTGCTACGTGTTCGTGTTGGTAGCAGCACTGTCCCTTTCTCAGGCCACAGAGGCAGAACAGTCGGGCTTGGGATAGGTCGCACCTCCCACCTCCAGACAGAAAGATCCTCTGAGCGCCGTATGTTCTCTTCGCTGGCTCTCAGACAGGCTGCTTTCACAGCATGCTTTTCTTGTCGCAGCTTAAGAAGTGGCCAACATATACTCTGGTATCTGAATTTTTCTTGAATTCTATAAAGTTGTAGGCACAAGGGCTGTGGTTAAATCAGCTGTTTCATTCTGAAGTATCAGAAATGATCACCTTGCCAATGCAAGATAGCAGGTCCTCATGCCCTCCACCTGTGGCCCTAGCTCAGCTAGTCTGTGCTCTCTAGCGTGCTGACTGTGACATCCCACTTGCTCTTACCAGCTTCTATTATTAGGTAAGATGCTTTCTGTTGCACATAGTAAACAATCCAACTCAAACAGCTTCAACAGTGAGGAGAATTAATTGGCTTCCTGGACTGAGAACTTGAGAGCTGTGGGGCAGGCTTCAGTGCAATTTGATCTAGAGGTTTGTGATGTCATCAGGGCTCCAGCATGAATTCTCTTCTTGGATGTTTTCTTGCCCTGCTCTCCTCCACATGTTGTCTTCCTCCTCAGCATGGCCCCCTGGTGAAAGCAGACATGGCCACAGCAGTTCCAAGTATCATGTCTGTAAATCATATCATCCAGAGGTAGATAGAACCTTTGTCTTAATATACCAAGCCTCAGGCTCGGTTATAGGACCAGTCCTGAATCAATTACAGTGGCTGGGAGATGGAAATGTGTTGCATGCCCTAGTCCAGATTACAGGCTACATTCCTGGAGCAAGGGATAAAATTGGCTTCCTTAGAACAACATGGGGTCTTGGGAGGGGTGACAGTAGACATCTATGCGTCAAACAAAAAGTATCTTGATGTTCTGTATGTGTTCTCATTTAATCATCTCATGCAAATTCTTCTGATGGTTTATGGAAATTTTGAGTTAGCAAGTGATTCTGACATTTGTTCTTATGGTTAGCAATGCTCTTTCAAAGAAAAAAAAATTAATTTCTTTTGGTGGAGCAAATATACCAACTAATTTCACTGAGATGTCAAAGAGAACCAAACCAAGTTCTGGAGGTAGTAGTCACAATAAGAGAAATCAGGCCATTTGTAGGAAGATAGGGAAGTAACTCTACAAGATTTTTTCAGTGTACCATTTTAAATAAGAGAATGAGGGAGAGCGTCACTATTTCCTCCCCTTAGATACTAAAGAAGACAAACACAATGAAACAGAACTGTGCTTGAATTACTAAATGAATGCTGGTATCACATTTTCAGCTGGTTTACTTTGTTGTATTTTGGTTTGCAAAAGTTGCTCTTCTGGCAAAAGTTGTCACTTCTACCAGTTGCCTGTAACTCAGCATTTGTTTTGCCTGCCCCTTTAGCATTATAAAGTTGGGATAGAAGTGTAAAAATTAGAACCCATGTACACTTGCTTGAAATTTATGTTTGAAAAGATGGTGAAGTGGGTTTAATGACAGAGAAAGATCAGCTGCTTAATTATTGTTACCTGCAGCGAACTGTTGTCTTTCTGCAGCTGTTTCTATAAATAGACTTTATATACCAGAATCCACCCCAGGGCAAAGAGTTCCCATTCAGCCTCTTCGCTTAATTTAAATTGCTGGTTTGAGGTGGTTATTTTTGAAACCTACCTCAGATTGATTTCCCCCTTAATCCCTAAGCCTTCTTCCCTCATCTGCCAAATTATATGTAATGAATCGCAGCTAGAGTGCTTTTGGCATTTCAGGAGTCTGAGAACTTGAAATTTGATTTAAATGTTAATTTATTGCGACAAAGGTTGGGCAGTCCGGTTCCTATTCTTGTGCTAGTCTTTCCATGGAGTTGGCCTGGGACCATCTGTTCTCTGGCTTCTGCTACATCTCAAGAGAATGGCAAGTGCCCCCACCCCTACCTATTTTGTTTTAAACAGAGTCTGGCTTAGTTCAAAGTGGATGAAGACATTCTTGATGCTCCCATTGGGTTTTAGCACTACCTGGGGCTATTTAGTCCAAGTGTAGTTGGAATGAAATGAAATATTTTAAAAAGTTAACTGTTTTTCTTCTTTTGAATATTAAATACTTCCTTATTGTGTTTTTTTTTTTTTTTAATGGGAGCCTATCTCTGCCTCTTCTTAGTGTCCTTTTTGGCTGTTCATTACACACTTAAAAACTTTTTTTTTTAATAATAGGGTCAGAAATAAAGTATGTGTTTGTGACTTCATATAAATCATTAGTAATTAATAATAAAGAATTACATAATTTCCAGCCTTTCCTAATATTCTTTAAAATAGCCCAACTAAATGTAGTTTCTGTTGTCTCTCAGAGAACTACTGAATGTCCTAGACTAGAATTGCTATGTTTTAAGGAAGTAGACCAACCTTTATGAGATATAATATGCCTGGGTGACTCCTTAAAGGAAAGAATTAAATGTACTTTTCCTTCAAGATTAGGGGTATGAATACACATGAGTATTCATTGCGTGTAATTTGGTTTTCCCTTTTCAGTGGTGTGTCTGTTGGAATGAGAATTAAGAACATTGAGGTCACTCTTGGCGGGTTATGTTATATAGGCAACCTCTAATTGACAAGTGGGTTGTGTAGTTTTCTTAATAAGTCAGTGTTGTCACCTGAATGAAATTTCCCCCTATAGGTACAAAGTAATAAGTGGTGATTGAGTCCTTTAACACAAAATGTAATGCACTCTTAAGTAACCATAAGGAAAATCCCCTAATCTCGCTGAGCTTCCTTATCTTAAAATGGGGATAATGAGAATACCTACCTCATAGAGTTACTGTGAGGATTAAATTAATTAATGCATGTGAAGTTCTAGTTCTAGTGTTTGATATGTGGCAAGTGCTCAGTAAATGTTAGCATCACGTTTTAAATATTATTTCTTGGGAAAATGTATTCTGAATGTCAGCATGGAATACTGGGGGGTGTCATCTTGGGGGGAGCAGATTTATACAGGTTCAAGTCTGGTGGTGGTATGCAGGAGCTGCTGATGGAAAGGGGTAGGTTGGGTTCTCTTGCTAGAGTTTTGCAGCTTCTCATTGGGGAGAAAGGATGTGCTAAAGAAGAAAACGGAGACCCTGGCTTCGTAATGGTTCTTTCTGTAGGTGGACTTTGTCTGGGACGATGGACTTGGAGGGAGGTCCATTTGTGGCAGCGGGTTGGCAAATGGGGCTTTGAGAGGTGTGGAGGCGCCTGTAGCCACCTCGGAGGCTTCTGCCGCAGGTTGTGGGGAGGGGACGTTATGACATTTGTGAGGGAGGGTGAGGGCCATGTGGAACTACCAGTGTTTGGTTTCTCCAGTGGTGCTAAGAACCCACCTGAAATAATTTTGCTCATTTAAATTGACCCATTTTCTTCTTTCTGACAGCTGGAGACTATGGCCAAAATGGAGGTGAAAACGTCACTTTTGGACAATATGATTGGAGTTGGAGATATGGTTCTTTTAGAACCTCTCAACGAGGAGACCTTCATCAACAACCTCAAAAAGCGCTTTGACCATAATGAAATATATGTGAGTATACACTAAAGTTCATCTGTGGGGTTTAGACTTTGTACTTTGTGGCAGAGAGCCGGCATCTCTTTCTCAAACTCTTCTCTGTTTTTTCTATTTGTTTATCAGAGTCCAGAGGTATTTGTTTATACCCTCAGAAAGAGTTTTGTGTTTGCTCATTTGGCACATGAGTAATACTGATTAAAGTCAAGTGAGTCTGCTTTCCACATGGTGTTTATAGGGTGCCGACTGTGTGCGGAGTATTGCACTAGATGTTGGAGGCGTCCTAAAGCAAGAAGAATACTTAATTCCTGCTTCCTGAGAAACATGTAGTCAGGAAGAGTTTTGAAATCCATAAACATCTTAGATGCCTTCATAAGATTAGCAGTTTAACCTTTGAGAAGCTACTCATTAAACAGCAAGGCAGTGAACTGTCAAAAAATGCATGAACCTTCTTGACATGTGTATTTAATAGATACAGGAGCCAATTACCAGATAAAAATATGTTTTTATTCCCTGGAGATTTAGGAATAGTCATGTCCTGCTATACAGAAGTATAATATCATATACGAAAATGAAAACATATAAATATATACAATACTAGGAGAAATTTTATGTTGTAAAAATTCTTTATAAAGGGTTTCATAGTATTACTTTATCTCTCAAGTTTCTTAATATACTTAAAACATGAGTAAAAAATACATTTATATTCAGCTTTTCAGGAATTTGTGTAAAGCATAGAAATTTGCATCTGTTTAGGTAGAAACATGTTGTTAACTAAGTCAAGGAAACCCAGCACTGGTTCTTTGTACCGGTAGCTAAGAAGAAAAAGGGTGGAGTGGATGCAAGTATGTAGTTGAAATAGGTCCTGCCTTGCTTCTAGATTCTTTTTCCCGCCTTTTTGTGGTGTATCTGTGTCTGGAGATGAATGGGATTGTTGGGACATGCTTTATATTTTTCTATCGATATGGAAACCTTACAAGGAAATATAAATAAATAAAAGGAGAAGTTGTAACTGATACAAGTAGGATCAATAATAACTTTTGTGGAAATAAAACATTTTAAAATTATGCGCAAAGCCATATTAATTTATGTCCCATATAGCTTTCCTTTTCAGATAGCCAGTCGTGTTTCAGGGATAACTTTGGATAATTTCTTAATGAAATAATAGTCATCATCTGGGAATTGAACTTTTTTATCTTTCTCGATTTGTATTGTTGGAGGTAGGGGGAAGTTAGCAGTGACAGGAGATATGTGGATGCTGCTTTTGGAACATTAATTTGATAATTGGATAAGAAACTAGGTTCAGAGATGTAATTGTGTAAAATGCTGATGCAAATGGAAAAGGTATAAATCGCCGCCGCAGAGCAGGGAAGAGGTCTTATTTGGTTTGGCACTGAGGCCCGGTGTCACCTTCCCTCAGAGTGTAGCAGTTCCACTTTCGGGTGGGAAAGCCTTACATTTCTGCAGCTTTAGTTGAGAGGATGGTCTGATAACAAATAAAAGACAGACTTTAAACACTGGCCCCTAAGATGGAGATAGGAGGAATCAATTATATTGTAACTAACATTGCTGATCATTTTTCTTTTTGGCTCTAAGAAGCACAGTTCACTTTTAAATGAATCGAAAATAGGATGGAGAGTAGAACATTGCATGCATTCAAATACCTGATTTGTTGTGCCCACTAAAAATAAAACAATCCCCTTTTTAACAAAATGCCAAGTGTTAACATTCATGAGTCTTGAGCAGACGAAATGTCTGGGTTTCAGCTCTACGTAATTTTATTTTCTAACTATTTTAGGAATGCTCTTCTGGTATAAAACAAAAGCAGAAAATTGCTTTCTGCTTCCAGATATTCATATCAATTAATATTTTCCATGATACTTTAAGACTACCATTTCCATGAGTTGTGTGCCTTCATTTTGTAACTTTAAACACACATTATATTGGAGGGTTGGGCATTCTCTGTTTTAAGCAATCTTCCCCCCACCCCCACCCCCAGCCCCACACAAAAACGGGTTATAGAGTAATGTGTATAGTGTGGTCCTATTTTTTTTTAATGAGAAGTTTGTGGATGTAAACATGTTCGTATACTTGTATGCATGTAAAAAGGCCTGCTAACTTTGGGTACCATGGTGGGGATAGGATGAAATGTGGGGACAGGGAAAGGTTATTCTTTTAGATCTCTGTATTATAAGTCTCATTAAGTCAAGCGTGTATTGTTTTTGTAATTAAAAAAATACCGTATAATAAATTTGATTACCGTACCTCTGCAATTCCACACATGATTATAGCACCCTTGGGAAATCTGTGTCTGGCTCTTATTCTGATTTCTTATACTATTCCTACTATTGCTTTTGTTCATGGGTTGTTATAAACTTGTTTAGCCTGATGCCAAAGGCCAAGTTAATATGACATGCAATATTTTACTGTCTGGTATTTCACTTGTTTTTTTTAATTCTTTCCTAGAAAACAAAGGCACAGTTTTATAAAAAAAATCTCTCGTAGTCTCATAGCTTTGTTTAATTCTATAAAAGTGGGTGACAGTCCACGATGATCTATCATGGGAACACATTCAACAGTCATATGTTCAGAAGCCATGGTTGACAAAGAGGCTAATGAACAGAAGGGACCCTTGGCTTAGACTTGAACTCTGGCTAAATCCATGGCCTTAGCAGCCTCTTGTGTGAACCAGCTCCAGGTGGGAGCCCTGTTCTTCCATCCTGCCATCTATCTCCACTTCCCCACTCCCCATATCTAGAGATAATAGCTCCTACCTTCACAGAGCTCTCACGAGGGATTGCTTTGCCTCTAGATGTGAGTTATCAACTCTCTAGAGCATTCATAAACCTAGTAGATCTCCAGGCAGCTGAATCTGGGAGTAGAATCCCTTGTTATCCTGTCATACTAAACCTGAAGCTCTGAGTAGGCCCCTGGACCCACGACACTCTTTAAACTACTGACTGTGGGCCAGGTGACTGGAATGAGCTGACAGGCTTAAGACAATGAAGTCTACACCTAGGATTGGAGTAGGGTCAGCTTTTTCCAAAGAAGATAGGCTGTGTATAAGGGAGTAAGATACCCAACCAGATATATCTATCGACATGTTAGGAGGAAAAGGGAAATGGATGCTGATGAGGCCACCTGCTCTAAGCCCCTTACAGGTCTGGTAGAGGGTTCTGTAATGAAGTGGCTTTATTGATGTTGATATCACCCTAAAGGATACTTCCCCCACCCCCCCGCCCTGAAGCATTTATCTCTTGAGTTCTAGGCTTCAAGTGCACCCAAATGCATGCTTCTGGGACATTTTGACCAGAGAACTCCTAATGGCAGAGAAGAGTAAGTAGGTACTGCAGGGACACTGGGGCATAGTTGAAGTCTATTCACTTTAAAGACATTTTGTTGTAATCTTTGCTTTTAAAGTAATTCAGAGTTTTATCCTGTTCTGTAAAGCATATGGTTTGTTTTAATCTAATATGCTCCCTGCAGTCCTTCATTGAGTAAGAAGTAGTTTTGGTGTTGACATGTAGATGCATTTATTTATTTATTTATTTATTTATTTTGTCTGAATTATGAGGTTGGGGGTCATCTAGATATAGAGGTCTGAATTAGTCCAATTTTAAGATCTTATGTTAAACTAATTGTAGTTGTAAGCAGACTGTTTTGAAAGTCTAGGAAAAATGTCTTAATTTTTAGAAGTGAGTACTAGATTTAGGATCCCCATAAAGATGGGATCATGTACTTTTACAGAAGATACTCAAGTGCATGCTCCAGGAATATCCTTTTTGTGTGTGTGTGTTGATGTGGGTTCAGACACTTGTTTAAAAAGCCCTGAGTTGGTTCATAACCTGGGCAGAGTTTTTGGCACAGTTCCAGATGTTGACGCCTATGCAAGTGAGTGCTGTGGAGTTGGAAATGGAGGAGGGTCAGGTGAGAATCGACAGAGGGAATGTTGGCCTGTTGGGGTAACATAAAGGGCCAGAACTCTGTTTGCTTTTATTCTTCCTTCTTGGCAGTGATCAGTTCAAGCTGGGACCAGCTGCAGGACATGCCGCTCAGTCTAGCAGCCTCTGTGTGGGGTCAGTGGTGGGAAATGCTGGTTGTGACATTCCCGAGTGAACGCTGCTTTTCTGTATTCTTTCTGTCCTTTGTCAGACCTTCTTCCGGCTGCCCCACCCCCGCCCCAGCCAGATGGAGTGGTGGCAGGATTTCATGTGGACTTGTAATGTAGGTGAACCAGACAGACGTGATGCTGTTTTTAGGGTGTCTGGTCAGGACTGTGGTTCTGTTGAGGAACAGGAAAGCTGCAATTTAGGCAAGAATAAGGCCCAGGGCAAATTTGGAGACAAAAGAAGCAAGGTGTCTGTTCTCTGACAAAGAAGTATTTTTGGTGCTGACAAGTAGATTTAGTTTGTTTTCAATCTGAATTATCAGGTTGGGATCATCCAGATATAGAGGTCTGAATTAGTACAATTTTTGGATCTTAAGTTAAACTAATCGTAGGTGTGAAAGTGACTGCTTTGAAAGTCTAGTGAAAATTCTCTTAATTTTTAGAAGTTAGTACTAGAATTAGGGTCCCCATAAGTATGAGATTAGATGCTTTTATGAAAGATACTCAAATTTAAGTACAATATATGTGCTTTAAAATATTGCGAAGTAAATGACAATAATACTAGTAAAGATTTATTTGAAATTTCAAAAACACTTCATATATATGCATATGAAAATTCCTACCTTATGGGTATAACATATATTTCTGGGAATTTTATATAAATGGTATGTTAGTTTTCTCTTTCTGCATAATAAATTGCACCAAACTCAGCAACTTAAAATAACATACATTTAACATCTCACTGTTTCTGAGTCAGGAGTTCGTGCATAGCTTAGCTGGGTCCTCTGCTCAGAGTTCTACTGGGCTGTCATCAAGATGTCCTCCAGGACTGCAGTCTCATTGGAGGCTCGGTCCTTTTCCAAGCTCACGGGGTTGCTGGCAGAGAGCTGGAGCCCCTGTTGGAAGGGTCTGGATTCAGATGTCCAGTTTAGTGTTCTTCCTGCTACCTAGACATTCCCCAATATTTTCTCTTTTAAAAATTTCTTTTAAAAAGTCTATTTTTTTAAATTATAAAAGTAACAAATGGTTTTGTGGAAAAAAAAATTCAGATGGTACAGACATACATAACATAAAATGTAATTTTCTTACCTCAGTACCCCAGTCCCATTTTTAGAAGTAATAGTAGTTAATAGAGTGGTGGGTAACCTTCCAGATTATATAGATTTGATTAAAAATTAATTGTTTTGTTCTAGAGCTGGAAGTAAGAGGAGGTTCTCCTTCATCTAGATGAATGGGCTTTCCCCAGAAACCCAGATCCAACCAAGCTTGAGCGAAACAGGAACTCTCTCTAGTGTTACCCCTACCTATCTAGACCAGGTGGGGAAAAGAGGAGGGGATCCCTGAGCTGGTGAAATGAAACACCTAGACGTGATTGCATGTGAGTGGGTCACCATGAGCAGACTCAGCCCTCTCGGCTCACTGAAAAGGAAGAGTGTTAGGAAAACACAAAATCAAATTGTGTTTTTAAGAATTTGCTTTGGTGTTTGGAATGGAGACAGCATTAGCAAGCTAGATAAAGCTGGTGTAAAACAGCAAATCACGAGGCTGAAGAGAAATGTTGTGTCTAATTTCTGAGCACAGTCTATCTCTTGGACAGTTTTATAATACTTTTCAAAACAACTATTTTTTTTGGTGATAACTTGCCAGTTTTTTAGTGATTGGAAGATTTCTTCCTCTTAGAACTTGCAACATGGACACACATTTATCTGTTATTTACCAAGTGTAGAGCTGTTTCATCCTGCAGACACTAAATAGTTCTCGAAGTATTTGTATAATATTTATAATATATTAACTTAAATGTTCTGGTGGAAGTTTCATTTGTAGGGAATTATAGCCAACCTTGGGTCTCCAGAAGTGTTATCTTTTGGTGGCAGTGTGGTATATACTAAGAAGAAAACACCTGAGGTCCAGTTCTGGCTCTGCCACTTATCATCTATGAGACCTGGGATAGATGTCTTAACTCCTCTGAGTCTTTTCTTATTGCTAAAATGATAAATGATAATAACTAACATTTATTAAGTACTTATTGGTACAGTATGCTATTCTAAGCACTTTGTATGTATTGTTCATTTAATTTTTACTAGAGTTCTATGCACTGTAGGTTAATGGCTATGTAACTTGTCCAAGGTCACACATGTGTAGGTGATGGAGCTGGAATTCACACCCAGCAAGTCTGGTTCTAGAGTTCATACTTTTAATAATAGTCCTGCTGACTTAATATATAGTTGCTATGAGCATCAAATGATACCGCTTATATGGAAGCATTCTGAGTCTGCAAAGTGCTATTCAGAATAATTGAGTATGATATTGAAAAATGTGTAGGTTTGGAACAAGACAGTCTCAACAATGCAGACAAATAATTGGAATGATAATCAGTATTCCTGCTATGTGTTGAGTTCAGCATTCGGTAGTGCAGTGACATGAATTAGAGTGACATCGAACAAGTGTGTTCAGTTCTAAAGTCATAGGCGTTCAGTAGTCAAAGGTGGTAACGGGTGTGAGGATGTGTCCTCCTCCGGAAGGTGGGAGAAGATCTTGGGAGGAGATTGTTTTTCATCATGTTCCCTGGATGGCAGGTGATTGACAACCGCACATGGTCCTTCACCTTTGTGAGCACAACGTAGAGGAGGGAGGGAGAAGCTATTCAGCACAAGGGACTTGTGGCCAATTTTGCCCTCTTCTCTACACGTGCATCTGTTTTTGCTGTTACATCTGTCGTACGGAGGAATATTAATAGTAATCCTAATTTCTAAAGAGAGGCTATTTTGTTAATAAAACTCTGTTTTGGAGTGGGTAGAGGGAGAGAATTCATTGTGGCATATTGGGAAAGATAGGGGCCTTCGATTGGCAGATAGACCTGAGGTTGAATCTTAGCCACTTACAACCACTGGCCATTCTAATTAATTGAAGGTCAGATCTCTCATCCACAAAAAATAGGTATCATAATGCTTAGCATCTTAGCCTTCTGCTTAGCACACAAGTAGGAAGTAGAGTACCTGGTAGGTCCATGGCCATCTGAAAAATTTGGAAACCCAGAATGACTTTTCTTTAAGGTTTCAGACACTGAGATTTTCTTATAATTAGAATTGTTCTCTCTCCCCTTTTCTGACTCTCTTTTCCTCTCCCTCCATCTCCTCTTTTTTCCCCCTTCCCTTTCCCTCTTTGGTATTATACAGATTTTACTTTTATTGTATTACTGCTTTCATTTAGCTATGTAATATTATTTTCAAGACTTCTAGCCAGTAGTATACTATTAACACAGGACCACTCTATACCTGAGTTAAGAGAGTTATTAGGTCTGGAAAATGGTAGATACTGTCTCATAGAGTTTATCTCAATGAAGATATGGTAGTATTGTGTTATCCTACTCTAAAATAAAAGCTGCCTGAGGTGATATTTTTAGCCAGTATTTCAGCGTGGCATAGAACTCATATATAGTTCTTTAATTTGTAGTCTGAAATGACTGGCAGTACAGGAACAAAGGATTATAATATGATGGTAGTTCAGGCGTGTCTTGAACTAGACTGACAGTGACCATGCCTGACAGACTTGCTGGCCTTGGCAACCATGGTTTCTATGACCTTCTGACCTATGTGTGGGCTCCTGATCTAAGGCCACTGATTTATGGCATAGCATAGATAAAAAGAACAGGGCTTGATTCTTTCCTCAAACTTTGAATTGAGAAAAGCTGAAAAAAAATAAAAGATCAATGGAAGCAAATACTGGCAGTCATGAGGCCATGATGGGCCACATGCAAGCAGAAACTATGAATAAGAGTCTTTGAAGTAGACCAGCTATGGAGTAGAAAGTGAGAAAATCAGTTAGTAGTAGGCCCAAGAGAAGCAGACACATGAGCTGGAGGTGGGGGGCGGAGGCGGGTTGAGCATGTTGATACTGGAACTGGAAGGGAAGTCTTCATAGACTTGTGTTGCCTCGATCTGTAATGCTGCCTCGCACCATGCTCATTTTTGGGTCTCATCTTTTCTTGTAGCTCAGTGATAGGTTGCTTGGGGATTCCTGGGTGTGTTCTTTATTACAGTAAAAATTTCAGTACTTGAAGAAGTAACTTGAGAGCATCTCTGCCAAGCAGCTGAAAGAGCTAGACCGGATCACACATCTCTGTTCCAACATCCTAGACTTTGGCGTAAAGCTTTGGGAGACCTGGGAAAGTTTTTAAAACCTAATGCCCTCAGTTTCTTCTCCTGTACAAATAAGCTATTATTAGTATTAGTTGTGTGTGTGAATATTTATATATATATAGCATATGGATCACAAATATGTTCTTACGTTGAAGATGTGAGATGTACGCATTACATTGCTTTAGACATGAGACCTAGTTAGAAGCCTAAATTGGATCATATTATAATCCTTTGTTCCTGTACTGCCAGTCATTTCAGACTACAAATGACCTTTCATTTGTAAATTTCACTCAGGCAGTTTTCCACAAATTTGAACGGTGTCTAAAAAGCCAAACTGTCTCCTTAAAATTCACTTCAGACAAAAGCCTTCTTCAGGAGAATTTGGGAAATCTTATAGATGTCTAATTAAAAACACCGTGGCTCATAATGTCTTGTGATCAAATTCCCATGTTCTGAGACTTAAGAGCTGGGTAAATTCCTCCTCCTGAAGTGAACAGCATGTTGTCATTTCTGAAGGTTCCACCAGCTTGTCTTGTTTAATCATTTTCCTCATCTTAGGTTTTTAATAGTACTTTCATTAAGACATACCTCATGTGCTCATCTGATAACTCCTCAATTCCCTGAATACAAAGACCATTTTGTAAGACTGACATTACAGACCTCCTCAGTGAACGTAGCTGAGATACTAACATGTTATAGGATTTTGAGTCCTGGCATGGCTATTTACAGTGGCCAGTAGAACATGATACCTGTGATTAGGTGTTCTTCTTGGCCATTTTTTGCCAAAACTTCCCAGGCCTAGCAGACAGCATGGATTGTGTACTCTAATGAGAGAACAGATTCTTGGCTCCTTGTCCTGATTCCACTTTTGTTAGATAATGTGGTCATAGCACTTAACTTATGTGCTTGATTGTTATGGACGTTAAGATGGAGACTTTATCTCATGGAGGTTTAGAAAGAGTTTACTTAAAAGCTGTATAGGAAGTGTATATAGTGTGCCGTACTTTAAAGGCTTGGGGATGAGTTTTTAATAAACAGCAGAGACTATAAACAAATAACTAAAATTCATTCTGAAGAAAATAAGGAAGCTGGTAGGTAGGTAGATGAGATGCCAAGTTAGAGCCTCAGCAAAGCAGGGTCTTTAAAAATATTTTGGAAGATCTGATACTTGAAGAGTCAGAGTAACCATCAGGGTGAAAACAAGTCATTTTAGGATTTCCTTACATTATTTTATGTCTTAGTTATAATTATATTTTCAATTTCATATAGGAAATTGAAATGTAAACCTACAGGGCTTCTAAAGACCTTAATGTTGCCCTGGGAAGAACTATAATGTGAAAGAGGCAAAAGTCTTCTGGCTTTTTTTATGGATGTATGCTAATGTTTCATTCCTCTAGCATTGTGGAAGAACATATGTATAGTTCTACATAATTGAGACCCATGAATATAAAATTGTGCTTCACTATTTAACTTGAAAAAAGTTTCTTTGGTTAGGTATCTTTCCAAAATGCTTTGCATGTAGCCTTGTCATCAAAAACAGAATGCTCTCTCTCATTTTTGCCCTTGATTGTTAGGCTGTGTTTGGACTCAGTGCTATATAATAAAGCACTCAGGGCCGGCTGAGCTGAGCTTTTCGCTCTTACTTTAAGTGGCTCTTTATTGTTACATTTTTGGAATTATTTTGACCACTTCCTACTCCTTTTCTTTCTTTCTTTGCTTCTCTTTCTCTTTCCTTCTGTCTCTTTTCCTTTTTCCATTATTGGACATCGTTTCTTCCCTTAGGGTGGGAGTTCTTATCCTACTATATCAACTGTACGTAAACTTTTATGTGTGTATTATATGTTTTTTTTTTTTTTTTGAGAGAAGGTTCATAGCATTTGTTGTCACCTGAAAGGGATCAATAACTAAGCAAAGGTTAAGAAGTGCTCTGTAGCAGTATTTTTCAAACCGCAAATTTCAGCTCATTCATTAGCAGGTGATGGAAAACAGAAAATTTAAAAAATTTTATAATAGAATTGAACAAAGATACCAGTGCATTGCATGTGAAAAGGGTATTTATGGCTTTGTGAGATTTTAATTTCACATATATTATATATAAAGATACACTCAGTTACACATCTCGGTAGTGATGAAAATTTTATTTCTTGCAATGAGTCATAGTCATACATTTGAAACACATTGCTGTAGAATGGCCCCAGACATTGCTGCTGGTTCTTTGTAGTGTGCTCAGATACCATATACCAAGTTTATTAGAACTGTGGCTAAAATGAAAGTAGGTGAAGCTGAAAGGATTTTCTTTTTGCAATGTTTACAGAATTAATTACATAGGAATATTTAAGGGGGAAAGAAAGATAGCAGATAGCCCAGCAGTGATACCAGCATGATTGCTGCACTTGAGAGTGACACCTAGTCCTGGGAGTCCTAGATAGATAGAGGTGAAGGCTACAGGCAGTGGTTTTCAACTCTGGTTACACATTATTTTATCTGGGGAACTTTAGAAGACGTGACCGCCTGGCCCCTCCTGAGACCATTGAAATAGTCTCTTCTGAGGATGGGGTTCTGGAAGAACTTACAAAATAAAATGCATGGTTCTTGGGATATATATATATATATATATATGTATCAGAGGATTTTCTTCTGGGTTCTGAATGGTGATCTGGAGAGTGGAAGTTGCTGGATGCATGCCCTCCAGAAAAGACTTCAGTTTTCACTATAATCACAACAGGAGTCCCCAAGTATTATTCATAAGGCATCTGTTCTGGAATGCTAGAGATATCTGAAATACGAAGACAGAGATTGTTTTGACTTAGGAATGTTTGTACAGTCTTGATTTAATGTCTGCCCTTGAGAGGTAAAAAAGATAAACTTGCTAATTGAATGTGCCGTTTATGGAAAGGTAGAACTTTTCCTCTCCCTTTTCCCTTTTATACTTTTCTTCCCTTCTTGTTCCCTTGTCTTCCTTCCCCGTTCCCTTCCCTCCTCGATGTCAGAGGCCCGTCCTGCAGGGTGGTGGGAGTGCAGGGAGCTTTCCTTTGTGTGCACATGCCTGAAGAATTGGGGGTGCTGAAGGATGGGAGCATGGAGGTGCTGAGCTAGGAGTGGCAGGAATGTTGGTTACAAGTTGGATAGAGTAAATTCGTACACTGAGCAAAAGACACACACGTTGAGGGTAATGAGAGCCAGACTTGTCTTTCGAGAAGGTAGATAGAACCTAGTTGGAGTCCTTTTTGGTGTGATCAGCGCAATAGAAGAACATCCTCTGGATTCTATAGGAGTTTCTCTGTGAGCCCTTTGGGACATAGGGACTGGGTTCAAATGTGAGCAAAGGCACGGAAGTGGCCTGGTGGGAGTGAACCACATTGCCAGAGGCTTTTTGTGGGCTTTCTGGGTACTGGGATCATCCAAGGTCCAGAGTGGTTCATTGGTGCTGGACACACCTGTTTCCAGTCAAATAGGGAGTGGAACTCCAGGGAGCAAGAGGTAGATTTTTTTTGCTGCTCCCTTTTGTAAAGTTTTACATTACTTTTTTTCCTATTCCTTTTTCTCCTTGGCATATTCAGAATAAAAAGGACACATAATGACCAGCCCTTTTATGTATATACTCGACTTTAGGAAGCTCTGTGTTTTATCTCCAACTTCTTAATTCCAAGGATTACTTAATGAGTAGGTTTACCATACTTTTCAGAGCCTGATGAAAAAAAATACCAACTTTAAATAATAGACAATTGCTTGTGAAAAAATTAAGTATGTCATTTATGAGTCTGAATGTCAATTGATGTAAAAATGAACTGGTCACTATTGTTTGGATCCCTGAAGGGAATTTTAACGTGGTACCCACAGATACCTGAATGTAGCTGCCTAAAACTAGAGTAGAATTGTAAACTCCACCCAGCCAATCAGCTGCTACCAAGAATGTCTTTTGAATCTCAAGATTGGAGGGTTATGACTATGAACATTTGAGTTATCCTATTGGCACATGTGGGAATATTTAAATCTTTGACTAATGTACGTGGAACCTTCAAGGAAGGAACCCATAAACGGCAAGGGCAAGTATCTTAGTAGAGGACAAACCTTCTAGGAGTTCAAGATTAGAAGATACATATCTGAAACATTTGCATAAGGTAGAATGGAAAGGTAGCATTTTCTTTCACCGTTTGCTTACTTATTTGGATTGATAAGGCTTGTCCTGCCTGATCCCTTTTTCTGACTTGCTGAACTGTGTTGGTGTATCAGTATTGTTAGTATTGTTGCTGTATAACAACCCCCGCCCCCACAAATATAAATGGCTTAAAACAACAACCATTTATTGGCATCTATTTTTTTTTGAGATAGCAGGTTAGGCTGAGTTCAGCTTAGTGTATCTTCTGCTGGTTTCACCCAGGCTCACATATGTGGCTTTAGGCATTTGTTGGCCTAACTGGGTCTGGATAGTTTTGAATGGCCTCACTCATACATCTGACAGTTGTCAGGCTGTGTACTGTAGTTCAGGGGGCCTTGGCTTGCTCGGTTACGTGCTCTCTCCAACAGGCTAGCTCAAGCTCATTCACATCATGGCCTTCAGACACAGTTATAAAAAAGGGAGCACATCCTAATACACAAATGCTCTTCAAGCTTCTGCTTATGTCTTATCTAATAATGTCCGTTTGGTCAGATCATGTCACGGAGACAAGTCCAGATTGAACATAATAAACTCTTATTTCTTGATAGAAGAGTGACAAAGTCATTTTTCAAAGGGTTATGAATACAGGAATGGAAAGAATTATCCCAGCCGTCCTTGAAACCAATCTACCACAGTAGGACAAGGAACCTGAGGGGAAAGCATATAGTTTAAGGATTTGTTCAGTGACAACACATGGTATGAAGGTTTAATGAAATATTAGGCACTGTATGCAGTGTACTTGGCATGCTATTTCGACAGAAGAATAATTGTACATCAGTGGTTTGTACTGTCTACTTTCTTGGTGGTGAATAGCCCCTATGTGAATCAGTCATTCAGTTAACAAATATTTATGGGATATCATTAATGGGCCAGATCTGTTCTAGGTTGTAGGGAAATTGCTGGGGGGGAAAACGTGCATAATTCAGTATGTATAAAAGTGACAAGTAACAAAGGGAAACTCATGACTTGGTGGTGTAGCTTTTGATTTTGGGTTTGAGAGCAGAGTTTGTTCTCTATGCAAGAATGCCACAGAGGCAGATTTTTATCAAGAATTTAGCCACTATGAAGTTTGGTTTTAAAGAGCAACTTGATAATTGGCTTTTTGCTAACAGCAAATAGTTATATTGATTACTGTATTCAAGAAATTACCTAAAAAGAGAAATTCTTGTACTTTTCTACTAGAGAAGACTGATCTTTTAGTCAACAGATGTTAAAAGAATAACCAATCATTATTTTTTCATATACCAATGTAACTAATTCTAGTAAATTAGGTAGAAGCAATTCAGTCAGTCAGTCAGTCTCTAGTATTTCCTATCTACCTGCCCAGGTGGATGGGAGTATGGAGAAACCTTGAAAAAGTCTTGTCTAAGTGGGATAAGTCAGGAAACTTGGAGTCATCTCTTGTCAGGCCAGATTCATTGGATCCTAGTGACAGAATGTCAGAAATAAATGCAAAATGTTGCATGGGAATAGAGTTGTTTTTTTTGTTTTGTTTTGTTTTGTTTGTTTTTTTGTTTTTTCACAACAGTAGTCTTATCTACTCTTTATAAGATTATGTTATTATAGGATGAAATTGTGTATAAAAAGACCTGTTCAGTTTTCCAGGTTTTGGGGAAAAGTCTTTTATAATTAAAATAATTGTGACCCATGTTTGAAAAAAAAAAAAATCACTGGAAAATTTTGTTTTGCTTTCTATTCTGTTTAATTTTCTAGAAAGACTGACAACCTCCTTGAATCCAGTGGTGGCAATACTAGAAAAACCTTTTTCTTTGAAAATTTTTATTACTTATATAGTTTTGTTAGCATCTTCCCTCTCCCCACATCATTATGATGTTGAAACTGAAACAAAAAATGGAGCAGCTAAGATGAGTTACAGTTAAGTGACTTTTGCTTGTGGCATTGTGCCAATCTTTGTACAAAATGAACTAAACCAACTCCTGCTGCCAGAAATTTAAGATCGAAATGAAAAGGAAGATAGTGTTCTGGTTTGTAATGTGAGGAGTTTAATGTCTGCTGAAATATAGTATTAATGCCTCCGGAAGCACATTTAAATTCTACATTAAATTTAAATTTGACGTTAGATGTATTCTCTTTTAGAAAGTACATTTAAATTCTGATGTTTCAGTACATTAGCTAAAATATGAAATTATGTTGTTTGAATGCCCAAGGGATGACTGTGAATTGCATGTGGTCTGAGCCCATTGTAGAGATTGACAGGTTGGTGAAAGGGCAGTATACCTATTGGTTTGATAGGTATGGATGTGGGTAGGGAGGAGGGGAAGTCCTGGGTTACCGAAGCCTGAAAACAGGAGGATGAAGACTAGAGAAGGAAACACCAGTTCTAAGTGGAATCAGGGAAAGTATAACTCTTGCTCACACTTAGCAGTGGTTGGTGACAAAATTTTTGGCAAGTCACAGAGCTTTGGAGAACTGTTATTCAGGATCATAAATTAACCTAGAGATTTATTCTGAAAAGTATTTTCAATGTATAAATCTATGCTTTTCATTTATCGGTAAAATGAATCAACATTATTGACTATCTGTCTTCAGAGATATAAAGTGTTCTTGAAAAAGTATAAAATGAATGGCCAAGTAGAACTAGTGTTGTTTTTAAAAAGATGAAACCATGCAGCACTATAATTTAAGATGTTAAAAGACATTCTGCATACAAATGTATATATTTTACTCTTTCTTTTGCAGACATACATTGGAAGCGTGGTTATATCTGTTAACCCATACCGGTCGTTATCCATTTATTCACCAGAAAAAGTGGAAGATTACAGAAATAGAAATTTTTATGAACTGAGCCCTCACATGTGAGTATGGTGTTAAAACATTAAGTTTTCCCTTCTCTCCAGAGACATTTAGTTGACATATGTGTCCAGCTGTCTTCTTTGAGTCACAGGAAAATGTTTTAGACGTTTTTTAAAAATTAGATGAAGGAATGTAGAAGTTAATTGTCATGCCTTATTTTTAATTTAAAAAAGGCAGAATACTTCATTTGGCGTCAGGCTCTTTAAGTTCTGAAATACTTGGGTTCAGTATGTAAAATATTTTCTGTTAAAAATTCTGTGTAAGTAGCAGCTGCTGCTAATTATTTTTGCAAGTAAAACAGGAATGTGCATTGTTTATTATCAAGAGCCCAAGCAGCATTTTTATACTCTTGTTGGGTTAAGAAGGATCCCAAGTATTGGTTGTGTAATGGTTTTTTGAGCAAAAGGAATAAATAATACCTTGAGTTTATAATCTCTTTGGACATTGTTCATCACATGTGTGCATGAGGCCAGTGATTTCACCTTCCCTGAACTTAGTCACTTGTTTGATTTTTCCAAAGAAGGTCACTTGTTAGTGTAAATAATTACTCTAAATAATAAGCTACAACAATTACGTAGTGTCACAGTTGACTAACCTTGAACTAAAGTGAAAGAACCTGCAGAGTTTTAGTTGTGTCCTAGCAGAAAATAATTTTCTCTGCATGATTGAAGATGGGCTCTATTAATTTTGATAGAAAATAAAATATAATAATTAAAGAACATATATACCACTGTCCAGATGTTTATTTTAGTTTTCTCTTCATAATGTAGCATATACTGACATTTTTGAAACTACAGATTTAAATGATTTGTGAAATCGTTATTAAAAACTAAACATTATATTTTACCAAACGTATTCTGATTATTTAGTATACTTCTAGAAATAGATTTTGCAAGTGATTGTGCTTCATTTTACCTTACCAAAAATAAAATCTGAATTTTGTTTTATAAAGTTGTCCCTATAGTTAAGTTCCTGCAATGAAATACTTTATTTGATGCCTGAATATTTATTTTAAATTCTAGGCTTTGAACTTTACTTCTCAAAGTAAGATGCTTGGATCAGCTGTGTCAGAATCCCCTAGGAGCTTATGAAAATCTAGTTTCCTAGGCTTTACCTCTAAGAAGCCAGGAATCTACATTTTTCACAAGCTTTCCAGGTGATTCTTATGTACATTCAAGTTGGAGAACATATTTTCTTAGATGTATATTTACAAATGTTTTTCTTTCCTTAACTGCTTATCACATTTTTTGATCCTTCACAATAATAATAATAATGGCTTGTATTTATTGAGTACTTACATTGTGCAGGTATAGCTCTCAGTACTTGACATTTATCATAACTCATGTCATTCTCAAAATAATTCTGTGACGCAGATACTATTACAAATGGGGAAATTGTCAAAGAAAGACGTGATTTTTCCAGAGCCACACAGCTTGTGGATAGGGAGCTGGGGTGTAAAAACAGTCATTTGCTGTGCCTCTCACCTGGAAGTGGGTTCTGCCATTTTCCTGTGAGGGCCTCTTACCATGCACTTCCATCCTGCTACCCTTGAATCACCTGTATTCCTGCACTCCGAGCCCTCCAAGATAACCTTAGCTATGCCTCCATTTTTCTCCAGAGATTGCATGCTCTTCTTCCATTTGCAGCACAAATTTCTACTTAAGGATGTTTAGATACATAATAGATGTCTACTCTAGAACATAGAACTTTATGCTTTGGAATATCCATTTTTCTCTTTGCTCCTGAAAGATTCCTGTAAGAGGCTGCATGACACTGCTACCTTAGTTCACCTCCTTGACTCCCAAGGGAAAAACCCCAACCAGCAATAAAATAAAATAAATTTCCAGTGTGCTGAGGATAAAGACAAAACCATTTTACCATGGTCTGTAAAACACTGCATGGGATGTAAGAGATAGTTTTACTTAATGAATTTGCTAGATTCACGTTACATCCTCCTCCCATCCCACTTTGTTCTTTCAGCCCTTACCACACTCCTTCCCACCACATCATCTTTGCATATACTGTGCCTTCTGCCTGGAATACTTTTCCCTCCCTTTTACCCGAGGCAACTCATGTTCTTCCTTTAGATCTCAGATTGTATTAGAACTCCTCAGGAAAGAACTGTCCTTCACCCTCTCCCTGCCAAGGTCAGATCTACTGTACTTGTCACAGTTAAAGTTTTAATATTGCTTTATGGGATTGATTCATGTCAGCTTCACCTGCCAGCTTTTGCTCACCATAACATTCTTAGCACCTGGAAGTCAGTAAGTGTTCAAAGATATTCAACAGGACTTAGGTTTGAGTCTTAGGTCTTCCATTTACAAGCTACGTAATCTTGAGCAAATTACTAGAAAAACTTCAATGCAGAAGTTAAATAATTTGGTCTGTTCAATGGGAAAATAATTATTGACTCATAGGATTTTTATGAGGGATAAACATCTCGTAGATATCTAGGTAATGCAATTATCTGTTATATGTACAGCACTTAGCATGGAATCTGCTATAACTCTATGGTAAAGGATAGCTGCTGCTGTTAACAGTGATGATTATAATACTTATGTAATAATGAGGTATATGGGACACCTTTCCAACATTCTAACCTGTCCTTTCTCACCACTCTTTCTCTTCCGTGGTAAGACACTTTCACTTCCTTTAATGCATTTTCCTGCATCATTCTTTGTAAATGTCCATCCATCTTTGATAGTTTCTGGAACAAGGTCAAAGCTGCTAGGTTCCCTATTAACATCCAGCCTGACATTCTCAAATAGGATTTTTGCAATATAGTAAGATAAGATGACTTTCGATGCATTCTAACCGTAAGTGTTTCAAGAATTTGGTTTCAGTTTAAATAAAAAAGAACTTGAGCAGCTGCTCAGACCATATACTTTGAAAATTTTGCCAATTAATTTATCTCAGAGTACATTTGGAATTTAATTTGATTGGTTGTTTACTGTTAGTCTGCAAAAACATCCAGATAGTTCCTTTATCTATAGCTCATGTGATTTTGAAGGTGTCCAGAAATTATCTTTCTTTACATTATGGACAATTGAAAAATGTTTACATTCCATGTAAATAATGACTTTCAAATAGTGGAAATGTATATATAAATGAGTGAAGTGAAAGTCAACAGTGGTTTCTTACTTATATTCCTAGTCAAAAATAGTTTCATGTCGTCGTGCCCTCCTGCTCCCTTCTTCCCCAATCCCCTACTCCCTTTACGTTTGGAGCCACACCTTGAGTGTGGTGTCATCTGGTGGCATGCGCCAGAGAAATAAGGGCTCCACTAGGTGGCATGGATGACATCTTTCCAGTGTGATTTTTAAATTCTTTGCAAGTAAGGATTTTTTTTTTTTTTTGGAGTCTATTCCAGTGAGGACTTAGTACATTTCAGACTACTCAGTAACTACATTCATGGAGAACTGCCTCAGATCACCAAACTGGATAAATAGGAAAGAATGATAGGGAAGAGATGAGGTAAATAATTGAAGTATTTAATCTCTATTCACCCAGTTAGGATAGCACCATGACAATACGCTTTCTGATCTTTTAGTTACTAACTCCACTGCCCTTTCCTTGGATGATCGCCTTTTGCCTTTGCAGCACTAGATATAGCTTATCACCAGTGGATAAAATCAGATCATGCTACGTTTCTTCCCAGAAACCTTCCTGGGCTCCCTGTTCCTATTTGATTGAACTCCAAATTCCTTGGCTTAGTGTTTAAGTTCTCCATAGTCCAGCCTTAGCTCTCTTCTCTGGCCCTAAACACCACTAAGCTCCTTCTTGAAGCCTCCTTTTGAGTCACAGCCTTTCACATCTTTTCCTTTCTATCTCTTTCATCTCAATACCCATCTCTACTGTTAAAACCCTGCCAGCCTCCTAGGGTTAAAGGGGTGATCAGTCCTAGCCTAACACACAATGACTTTTTTTGCCTTTGAGTTATCAGAACCACTCATGTGATCTTACATACAATCTTTCTTACTGTATGGTTAATTTCATTTTGGTGTCATCCTCTTTAATGAGGTGGAAACTTCTATAGATCAGGGACTTTATTCTGCTCATCTTTGTGATCTCTTAAGAGCTCAATAACTACAGAACAAAAGAGGCTTTTTAAATAATTTTTCATTACATTTTCCTGGTGTTATCTTGTCTGTGACAATTCAATGAAGTCAAACTATTCTTGCTAAGATATTTTCAGAGTTTATTCAAAACTTCATGCAGTATAGTGAAAATTCACATTTTTATGAAAAGCAAGCTAAAGTGTTATTTTTATGGTACTCTTCAACACTGAGTGTTCAGGTTCAATTTATTCGTAATGTAGAACACTTACCATCTAATTATATGAAGTGCCGAGTGGAGGGAACTTGCCACTAGAAGGGTGTGTGGTGGCCCCTGCCAGTAATCTCTTCTGGCGGTCACAGCCCAGGAGCCAGCGGGAAATGTCTCCTTAGATGAGGATGTAATGTGGCGGCTCGTAGGAATTACAAGCACAATTTTGAAGCAAGCAGTCTTTTCATTTTAGTAAATGAAAAACCTTGCAACAAATTTGAAAACTGAGAAAAACGGCTTAAAGCTTTGAAAAATTTCTGGCTACTCTCACCTAAGAATGGGAAAGTAATTAACGGGAAGATTTGGATAGTGCTCTTCTTATCAGTTGTCCAGACCTCAGCCCTCTGTCTCTAGGGAACCTCTGACCCCTAAATTTGTGCCAGACTGATTTTTTTGCAAGACCACATGCCGTTGGCCATAGAATGATGTTGCTACAATGCTTGTGTGTTTTGAGTCTCTGTTAATCCTGTTATCATTTTACCTCGCTCAAGGTGAACCAGATAAATATCATAAAGAACATTTCTGGTTACATCTCAAAATGTATAAGCGCCATGGTTGGCTGTGTCGAGTTTAGGATATGGGTCCATCCAGGGCGGAAGACCCAGGTGTTGTCCCTTTTGTCTTACCAGTATTTTTTTCTACAGCATAGTCGACATTCTGTGAATAAAATTTTATTTTTCATTGAGATCTTTTGTGACAGCTAGATCCTCCATTCTCGGAGAGGTTGCTTGTATTATGAAAGTGCTTTTTCTCAAGCAGTGAGAGAGAAAGGGGATAGGAGGAGAGAGAGATGATGTAATGCCCTCTCACTGAGACTTGTATTATTTTTCTATTTCGCCTTTGGAATAGTTGAGCCTCAAATTGATCCAGTACCTCCCAAAACACCACTTGCAGAAAAAGATTTTATGCTTTCCCATCTAGCATTCTTTCTACTTACTGCTTTAGAAAAGTTACTAATTTACTGAGCGAATATTTATTGAGAGCTTACCATCCTCCTTTTTAGGCACTGAGCAACAGTAGTGAACAAAGCAGATAAATTTCTTGTCTTTGTAAGGGAGACAATTCTCAAACTTAGGTATATAGAAACCAATATTGTTCAAACCATTAAGAGGGAAAAGGGTAGAGCAAAGGGAGGGAAGCTTTTGTGAAAGACAAAATGAATTTAAATAGTATTCTTAGAAAACATCTTCGAGTCATATTCTGTCAGGGAGTTTAAGTCAATAGCCAATAAATAGACTGTGGTCTGGAAGTCTTTGCATCGGCTTAGGTCTCTATCTACCTGAGTAAACTTGTTCAAGAGGGGATCCGAGCTCTGTCTTACTCTCCAGTTTAGATACCTTAAATTAACATCTCAAATGGAATGACACCATCTTGAAAAGAGTTAAATTGACCATTTTCCTTTTCTGGCTGACTGTCAGTAGGTCAAAACACATAGAAGGCAATCACCCCGTTTGCTTTCAGCCTTGGAAAGTACTTACTTGATTCTGAAAAATTATGGATTGGAAAACTTCTTGATTTAGAGAGACTGGTTTCATATTAGCAGTGCAATGGCGGCATGGTGGTGAAGGATGGCTGTTAAATTGCAAGCTTCCTTTGGCTGGGTAAGAAATACTTCTGGGCCTAGTACGTATTCAGCTTTTACAAAGCTCCTTTTTGAACTGAATTTACTGCCTTTGACTCTTAAACTCTTATTCTCAGGCTATTGCTTTATTGGGGCTATTTTCAAAACAGTCCCCCACCAGAATATATACTCTTGGCAGAAAGAGACCTCAGCTAATTTCTCTTTCAGATGATGACGATTTTAAAATTGAAAGGTCGGTTCTGTGTCACCATAATGTTTTTATCATGAAAATCATTGTGATATAAGAATATGTTTATTAATGAAAAGTGTTTCTGTATGTCTGCAAAGCCTCATAATCCCCATTTCTAGATCCCTAATTAGAATTTATATCACTTCTCACAAAATGCACATCTCAGATTTGAAAGAAATTTATTTTGAAAAGGCTGTTTGTAAAGCCATACACACATACATTCATACCAGCACACACGATTGTTTCAATGATACACAGTCTTAAGGGGAAAAGTTTGATTCTCAGTAAAATAGGTTGCTTCCTGCCAGAAACGTTACAGGTCTTTGGCAGGCCCTGAGAAATTCTACAACAGTCTAGAAGAGATTCATTTCATCCAAAGAAGTGACACTGAGACCTCAGTCCCGAAAAGAATGAGTCTAACACTTCATCACTGACAAAGAGAACTATACTTGGAACCCACATGGGGAGCCCTGACCAGGGAGGGTGTGTTCAGGGTGGATGGGGGGGGGCACCCCCTTCGTTGTTGAAATAAGACCCATTGCCATGGTCTGCTGTCTGGACTTCTGTGGCAGTAGGACTGGATAGGTGGGGCAAAGGGAGCTATGCGGACTTTGTCTAAACAGGGGCTGGCAAATACTGTTTCTGATTGAGTCTGGGGAAATCAGCAAAGTGAGGGATAATAGAAACAGAGTTCATTCAGTAAAGCACAGGGGCCCAGGCTTAGGAGACTGGGGAACCAGGAGTGGGGACGGAGGCTGTCACGGGCCAGAAATCCATGCAAAGGGGAAAAGGCCCTGGAGTACCAGCCACAGGAAGGGGGCTTATTGCTGTCTCCACTCCAGGGTGTGCCTTCCTCCCTGCTTTAGCCCATCTCAGGGATTCCAAATCTCCACGTGGAAGTGATTGTTCATTCATTTGATCAACATTATCAAGCATCCACAATATGTGTGAGTTGCTGGGGATACAAAGATGAATTTGTCCTTAAGGATCCACAACATGGTGTGGAGACAGGCCAATAAATAAATAACTACAGAAAGGAGAGAATGGCCATGAAAAAGGCGGGAGGTGTAGAGTAAGCACATATTCTGGTTTGCCCTGGACAGCCCTGGCCATTCCTGTTGTACCAGCGTAATTATTAATAGTGCCCCCTTGTACTTGTGGAAGTGTGGGTCCCCTGTAGATAAGGTGCTATGGGAGTGTCGTGGAGGTGTTCAGCCCTGCCTGAGGAGCTAGATGGGACAGTTCAGGACTTGAAGGATGATTTTGCTGCATAGCTAAGGAATAGGATTCTAGGCCTAGGAAATAATTTTCCCATCAGAGGGAACACTGTCAATTCAGTCATTTGAGCATATGCTACTTGAGTGCCTGCCATGCTACAGATGCTAGGGCGGGTACTGGGCAAAATCTCGGCCCTGTTGGGCTTACATCTAACAGGGAGAGAGACCATAAACAAGAGAAGGACATAAAATAAATGCAAATGAAATGCTTAGGCTACCCATACTTCTTCCTAGCTGACTACAAATTTTGGGGTTGCTGCAATTCTCCTCAGGTTCAGTAATTTGCTAGAACGACTACTAGAACTCAAAACACTTACATTTACTGGCTTATTATAAAGGATACAACTCAGGAAGAGACAAATGGAAGAGATGCATCGACAAAGTGTGGGGGAGAAATATGGCATGCCCTCCCTGGGCACGCCAACCTCTCAGCACATCAGTGCCTTCACCAACACAGAAGCTCCTTGAATCTCCTTGTTCAGAGTTTTTATAACCTAAATTGCAGCCCCCACCTCCCTTCTAGGCAGTGGGGAGGTGGGACCGAAGATTTCCACCTTGTAATCATGAATTTGGTCTTTCTGGTGACCAGCCCCCAACCTGAAACTATCTAGGGGTCACCCTTGAGTGACCTCACTAGCATAAACTCAGGTGTGGGTGAAAGGGGCTTGTTATGAATAACAAAAGACATTTCTTATTGCTCAGGAAATTCCAAAGTTTTTAGGAGCTCTGTGCCAGGAATCAGAGACAAAGACCAAATATTTTTCTTATTATACCACAGATAATGGACATGTGCATACATCTTTCTTAAGAAGGCCTAGGAAGCTTGCTGTGAAAAACTTGAACGTTAGCTTCCCGGAGCCAGGTTAATGTTGGAGTTTCTGTGTGGTGTCCTAGAAACCTGAATTAGTGGACCTCCTTTTCCCAAGAAATGTCTTAAAGGTAGGTCAGTTCAATGAATGCTGAGTGTCATAAAGACTCAACTCTCCAGCTCCCCTCTCACTCAGCCCCTGCACGTGTGCCCTGGATCCCATCCAGCTCTTCTTGTGTCCTTAGGACATTGCTCTTCTGTTATTCTCTCCTCTCCACTGTTTCACCAACCTTTTCTTCTCCCCCTTCCATTCGCACCAGCATAGATGCTATAACATTTCTCTCGATTCCACGTCTCCTAGCTATCACACCATTCCTCTCCCCTATTATAAAACTCTTTGAGAAAGTTGCATATACTTGTCTTTAGTTTATCTCCTTTTCTTTAGTAAACTCACTCTAATCAGACATTTTTTAATCTTCCTTTGCCACAACACCGTTCTTTTCAGGATCATCTGTGACCTCCATGTTATCAAATCCAGTAGTTGATTTTGAATCCTCCTCTTCTTTAACTATTAGTACTATTTGACAATTTGACCAATTCCTGCCTTACATCCTTTTTTTAATTTGGCTTTCTGGCCACCACATTTTCATGCTTTCCCTCAGCCCATCGGCTGCTCCATCTGCAGCCTCCGCTGGATGAGGCTTTTCCTCTCTACCTTTGAATGCTGGGAGTTCGAGGGCTCAGCTCCGAGGCCCTTTTCTTTCCTCCTTGATAGGTTCTACTTACATGTGGGCTTTAAAGTCCTCTATCTGCTGATATCCCCAGATTTAGGTCTCCAGATGGACCTCTCCCCCGAGCTTCAGCTACATTCAGCTCTTCAGCATCACCTTGGGTGGTGAGAATGCGTCTCAAACTTTAGTATGCTTCAGACCAGACTTTGGGTTGCCCCACCCCCTCTCCTTTTTCTCATGTGGGTCAGTGGCTACATCATCTTTTGGCTGCTCATGCCACAAACCTATTCTTCCTTCTCTCTCTCACCCACCATCGGATACTGTTGGCTCCATCTTTCTATGAGCATCCTAGTCTCATCACCTCCGCTGCCGCCATGCTTATCCAAACCGCCACCTTCTTTTGCTTAGATTATTGTGATAGCCTCCTAACTGGTCTCCTTGCTTCAACTCTACTATTGTCTCCTTCTCCTATACCCTACCTCCCTTCCTCATTGTCTTTTCTCCATAAATGTTATGGCTGCTGGCTAAAGTGAGCCTTCTTAAAGATGCCCATTGGGTTGTTTTCCTCTGCTGCTCAGAAACCTATAGTGGCTCATGTGTGACCTGCAAGGCTCCACTTGGATGTGAGCACTGGCCGTCTGACCGTTTCTGTTATTTCTCACCCCTTTGCTCCAGCCATGCTGGTCTTGCTGCTCCTGACATGCCAGATGTTCTGTATCACTCGTCCCTCATCTTGGAGCTGACTTGTTCTCTCACTTCAGTTAGGAAATATCTTAACTATCAGTGGTTACACTACCTAAAATAGCAGTCTCTGCCCCAGTCACTCGCCATCCCTTAGACTACTTTACTTTTTCTTCATACTTTTTTTCATTAATCATTATCTGACATTTCATTAGGTGTTCATTTGTTTATGCCTTTATGATTTGTCTCCTATACTAGAATGTCATCTCCATGAGTGCACGGGCTTTGTTGATTTCACTTATCCATGTATCCACAGCAATTAGAACAATGCCTGGCACATAGCAGCCACTCCATAAATATTTGTTAAGTGGATGAATGAATGAATGAATGAATGAATTTTGGAGACCTACTATTTGTTAGAAATTGTGTGTAGAAGACACACGTGGTCTTTGTTTTTAAGCATCTTTAGGCCACTTCGGGGGAGAGAGGAATGGCTACATAAACAGGTCATTTTAATGTAATGGCATACTTGTAATATCAGGGAATAAGATGGAAGTGCAAAAAAATGGTGGGTTCAGAGATTTCGAAGGTGCCATCTGTGTTGAGTCTTAAAGAAGGAATCCTAGAAATAGGCGGCTGCTGTAATGTAATAGCTAGCTAAATTGAAGATAAAGCAAAAGACTAGTGTGGCCATGGCACAGTGAACCAGGGTGTTAAGAAGAGGAAAAGGTGTTTGAGGGATATGTAGAACATTCAAATACCAGTCTACTTGAATCATTGGGAGGACTGAAGGATTATGAAGGTTACTCTAAAGTGTTAGGAGGAGAGTTTGGGATGAGGGCATTACTCAACATTACAAGCTAATGTATCTGGAAAAATTGCCAATCTTTCATTTTCAGTCCCCAACTGGAAAACATTTTCAGACTTGTTAAATATGCCTAAATGTGTATATGTATAAATGCAGTGTTTTAATGAATGATTGGTGAATAACTGAATGTTGAAGTGACTTATAAGTGTAAACAGATGTTATGACAGAACTTTTAGTTGCTATTGGTGATGAATCATAATGTTATTCGGGAGGAGGAACGTTTGATACACAGTATACTGATTTTCAGCCATTATTGACTTCTACAAAAGATGCTCTGTCTTTTGGATATGAAGCCTTCCCCTTGGGAGATTAGTGTTCAATGTCTGGGTGCATGGGAGGTCAGCTTGAGGTCGCAAAAGAATATCTTCAATTATATTAGGAATCCTAAACCTTATAGACGGCTTAGCCTAATTTCACAAAAATTTAGTAATAGAGGAATGTTAGAATATATACATTTTCTACTAATCTTTTTCCTTCAGTCCACCTCTACAGCAGAAAATTGGAAATTACCTGGAGGGAGGGAAAATTTGACTGGTTTGCACCATTGACCTTTATCTTTGGGAAACACATGGATACATACTCTTAGGTTGAGACCTTAAATGGCCTTAAATGGCCACTGGTGGGGTCTATTTCCACTTTTATCTTCTATATTTTCATGAAGCATAGGTTGCTAAGGGCTCTCGAATGTTTCTTTAGGAATTGCAAGTTTTTAAGCCATCGCTTCGATTGCTTTCAAAAGATATTCTCACACTCATATACCCTATTTCACATTCCGTCCTACAGTGTTGCTGCTTTTTATATTTATAACTGCCTTAACCTTTATTAATAGCAGAGGCTTATACATAATTTGCTCATGTGAATAGCATTATGGATAAAAAGAAGGATATTCGGAATAGCAGAATCCCATCCGAGGTCAGAGAAATGTATTAAAGAAAAATGTTACCGAAGTATAAAGATGTTAAGACATAAATTATAAAATGAACACATGTAGCTATTTCAGATTACTTGATATGAGTGAGTCATTGCTATCTGGTTACTCATTTACCTGGAACGTGGGTATGAGGAAGGAGGAAGTGTGGAAATGGGTATGGGTGTCTGTTGGGCATTGTTCCTAAAACAAATAGAAAATGATGTATAATGCTTTGAACATTTGCTTCCTTTTCATAATGTAACATAATTTTCATTATAATAGTATCATATCTATGAATGAATGCTATAACTTCTTGCAGGCATAGATACGGTAGCATAAATGAATCTTAAAACTGGAAAATCTTTGTCACTTTTTTTATATTTAGGGACTTCAGTATTTCTCTTTGGTGTTTGCATTATCTGGCATTGATCTGGAATAGAACTTATAAAATTATAATCAGTCCTAAGTGAAATTTTTGGCTGTGGAAACAAAGAGTTTGTGTAAATTTATAGCTAGTGATCAGTTAGTTGTAAGCTCTCCTTCTCTTGGCCTCTTCTTGTCTCTTCCATTATTTCTTTTGCTTCTCCTTCTTTCCAGGTCTCCTGGCCTCATATTCCGTTCACTCCACTCTCCTCCACATATTCAGATCCCACTCATTTTTCAAGATGTATCCAGGCTACATCTGCATTTTGAAGCCTCTTCCTAAAATACCACCCTGTGGCCCTACCACTAGTTTCCAGAGCGTGCATTATGTTACAATTATGTGGCAGTTTATTGCATACTATCTTATATAGTTTATTGTTTCTTATTTAAGTATTGGACTTATATAAGAGTAAGCATCTTTTGTGCAGGGACTGTGCATTATACTTACTTTGTTTTTTCAAAGTTAGTGGTCTTAAAATCCATTTGGTATATTTGCTTATTTATAGTTAGGTTCGAGCAATACCACCCTAATGTATTGTGTACGTTGTAAAATATATACAAGAATAGGATCTTTTAGGATCTTATATGAATAAAGACATATAAACAGAAGTTCTAATATTTTTATACCCACACTCCAGGGGCTCATCTCTGACATGCTCTGGGATATTCACACCTTAACGTCGGAGGCCTAGTGTTAGGTACGTGTTAGGGACTCAGGAAATATTTATTTTTAACCTTCAGCTATTCTCTACTGGTTGCTAATAAAATTTTCTTCCTTAAATGAAGCTCAAGGTTATAGTCTAAGTATGTCTGAGATCTAGTTAGGGAGTATAGGGATATATTAGAATAAGGTAGGTTGTGCTTGGTCATCAAGCCTTCAAATGTCTCAAGACATAACACAATGAAGGTTTGTCTCTCATTGATAGCAGAGTGTGAACTTGGTCAGATGGCTTTCCTCAGAGTTTCTCCTCCAAGTGGTGACTCATAGCCAAGCAGCTTCTATCTTTTAGTTATAACAACAGGAACACATGGCTTTTAAGGTTGCCGTGGAAGGTGAAGGGAGAGCAAGGTCAGGCTTTATTCATTGGCCATTCACATGGCCTAACCACATAGGAAGCTGGGAAATACAGTCCACCCATGTGCCCCCAGAGGGGAAAATGGAACGGGATTTAGTCAGTATGTCTCACAGCCTCCGGTTTGCTAGAATCATCTGTTCATTTCAGTAGGGTTGTTCCTGTTTGATAATTCAACTCATGGGTACCATGTAAAGCAAGCTTCTGTGTGATTTAAACTTGAGTTCAGTAGTATAATTTAGAAAGAAAATAAGTCCTTTAAAAGTACTTTCAAATATTTTTTTCTTATAATGGCTGTAATCACAGTGCATTTCCACATTTTTATTTTAATTTCATTGGAATGCGTTTTAAACTACAAAAGAAAAATGATGAACTCATTTTTCATGTTTCTGTTGTTATTTCTTTCCTTCCACACTGCTGTTCTGCGCAGAGACTAGTGGCTTATTGGTTTATTATGAACGAAGGCTTTTAGTAGTGTCACATTTTGTTGCTATTGTTTTTAGAAGTAGTTAATAATAGGAATATTTGAGGATGTATCTAAATGCTTTGATAGTTTATGGCAATAGATCTGTCTTTGATCCAGTTTCCATACTACTGATTTTCTTGGAAACAATACATTTATTGAGAATTTTAGAAAATTAGATGCTGATGTCATCTGTGTCAGTTCACACATTCATCTCTTGGGAATTGTGGCAAAATGGTTCTAACCAGCTTTGAAACTTAAGCTAATGCAATGCTAATTTTTTTGGATTAAACTTTTCCCAGATGAGTGGTGAATAAATAAAAATAAATTTCTCCTACACTGTGGCATTTAAGTTGTGTTTAAGGACAACTTTAGTTAAGTTCTTTTTCTAAATAAGGATGTCATCAAAGATGGAAGGTGAAGAAATGTTAAAATTTTAGAAATGATTACAGAATTTTAATGTTACTTCTGACCACTGAATTTTAATTTTAAAGCAATAATCTTTATTTTCTTTGGGAAAATCAAAGCCCACTCCTTTACCCCCAATACCTAATGTCACTCTGTATTTTCATCTTATATGACATAATGTAAACAATATGTTATTTTTGAATTTTACTTCCTAATTTATACCAGTCATTCTGTTGTAATTATTGGTCATGATCAAATTATTGCAAAAAAAGCTTTCAATACATCCTCTACATACTTTTCTTGCAATCCTCTTAATCTGGAAAAATATACCTGTTTTTTGGTAAATAGTTTTACTGGCTATAAAAAGCAAATTCCAGTTTATACATGTCCATGAATTTATTAAAGAGCTAATTATCTTCTGTGTATGTATCTTATTTTTTCTGCATACAGTATCTTCTTTTGGGAATATACTAAGTTTTGTTTTTGTTTGTTTGTTTTGTAGTACAAGAGTATCAAATTGAGTATCTTGCTCTTTGTCACTATTAATATTGGTAGTTTATTTACCCAAAGGTATGATTAAAAATTATTGTCAACCAACTCTTCATAGGCATTCGATAGAGCATTAAAGTAGCATAGTTAAAGTAGAGCATTGTCCATCTATGTATCTATTATCTATCTATCTATCTATCTATCTATCTATCTATCTATCTATCTTTCTCCCTCTTTCCCTCCCTCTTCACCTCCCCACCCATATGATCCTTCTCCCTCACCTTCTTCAAATCTTTCCTCAAATGTCACCTTCTTAGTGGGTCTTTCCATTGTTATCCTTTCTAACAGTTGCAGCCTGCTTTCCTTTTCTATCCTGCCCAGCACTTGCCGTCCTTTTTGCCTGCTTTGTTTCTTTTCACCACCTTCCAGCATACTGTACTTTCTTTCTTACCTGTCTTCCCCTATATCCCACCCATAGAATGTTAGGTCCATGTTCACTGCTGAATTCTCAGTGCCTGTACAGTGGCTGGCACGTAACCATTTATAGTGGCAGTTAAATAGATTAAATAGATTTTTAATCACGTGTTCAAATATATCTGATATTCTTGGAATTCATATCAAAAGATGAAGCCAAATTGTAAGAACTTTGCTTGGAAAGCTTAGCTTGATATTTAGTGACCTCTACAAAAAAGAAAAATTTCAAATTGCATAATATAATTTTTTAAATATAGGGAACTTCTTTAAATTTACATAATAAAGAACAGGAAACAGCAGTGACTATATGAGATGTGATTATATAATCATAATGTTACTGCTAAATATTTACAGATTAACTCGTACTGTCAGTAATATTTATTGGTGGGTGTTTTAAGTTGCGAACGTCGACAAAATTTGTGAATGAGAAATATTTAATTCTAAGATCCCTTTCAAGTCTAAAATTCTATGGATAGATGAGCCTCCTTTTTAAGAAATATGTGGTATATTTTAGGAAAACATTCATTAGAAACTTTTTAGTGTTAGTGAATGGCAGGTTTCCTTCAGTTGGCTAGAACTAATAGGGTGTGTACAGGGCCATTTACTCTTAGGGTTTCTGAGATCAGTCTAGATAAGAGTAATTGAAGATTAGTTAACATCTATATTTGATGGTTTTTCTACTTCATTGTCATCTGAGCACTTGTGACAGAAACTCTTCTTATCAACTTGGAGATGTATCCGAGAGGCCTTATTGACATGAAAAAGAAGGGAAATTTAAAATTTCTCTTTATAGAGATAACAATTAAGAAATAAGTCTTAACTCTTTGAGTTACTGGTGATCAAGATTTGGTTTATTTACATTGGAGACCTTGGCGAATGGAACAATTCATTTTCATAAGCATATGCCTCTTTTTCAGTATCTCTATAAAAGAATGTAAGGGAAGAATCCTCTTAGAGTTGGAATGAAAGGAAAATAATATTGAATTTTTGCAGAAGAGATGGGGAGTTTTGAGGTTATTGGGTGCTGGATTAGAGGATAAAGCATGGAATTGGGAATCCACAAATAGAGAATCCATGTCAATTGTCATGCATTCAGATTTCCTATCTCCATAACGTGAGGCAGGGCAGTAGCCTTTCAAACTTTCTCGTGATTTAGTGTTGCTATAATTTTTAAACTATAGTCTTTTTATTCTGGAAAACCTATGTCTATCTACTTGCACACTGAAAATTATTCCATATTTGTGAATAGTTTAGCATGTTATAGTTTTAAGTGAATAAATGAAACATTTCTGGGAAATTGCCTCTCTTTGATAGATCTATCCACATATCTACCTATCCATCTATCCATCCAGCTTTCATCTTTCCCTTACCCACTCAGGAAAACCCGAAAACAAAACAAAGAAGAGCTGTACATATATGCATGGGTTTTAGTCATACTAATTGCGTTATTTGATCTTTTATAGTTCAAAAATGTGTGAGGAATATGAATAGGAGCCAATTATTATATCTCCTCACATTGAAAATTAACTGGAGGCAGCTTACTATTTTATAGTCAATATTATAAAATGAATAGCTTTTTAAAAGTCAGAGCAAAGGAAACAAGATAAATGGGACCCAAGCGAAAGTTAATACCACGATGTTCTCTATGGTTATTGAACTTGGATTTTTCATTTCCTGGTAGCTAAAACAAAAAGAAATATGATCAGTTACAACATTAGTTTTGCATATAAGATGAAAGCACTTGAGTTGCTCAAGAGAAGTGAAGTTTTCCTTACCAGTTAGGTTTCAAAGAGATTTCTCTTATGGGACTTATGATGTGAAGGATGTCATCTTGAATAAATACTCTCAAAATTTCCCTACAGAAAATAGTGGATTTTATATAGCTGCTCCTTATTCCACTTCACTAAATGGAGAGGACATAACACCAAAGCACAGTTTAGGAAAAACAAGTCTATGAAGTTGTTTAAGTCCCTGCTTGTTATTCTGGGCTGCTCAGTAGAACCACCACAGAATTCTATCACAGTCTGTGGAGTCTGAAGCAGGGGTAGGGTGGGGAGTGGGGGGAGGGGTAGGGTGGAGAATAGAGTGGGGAAAAGAGGCATCAGATCCCCAGGTGATTCCAGTATGCATCCAAGATTGAGATCCGTTGGTTCCGATACTTAGCTTATTGATGGTTTGAATGGATTTGGGAATACAAAGAACTGATAGATTGCATTTTCTCCTTCAGGTGATACTCTGTGACAGTTTTGTATGTTTCTTTGTTTTCTGCTTTCTCATAACCCGGTTTTGGATTAAAGGTGGACTATAGACAAGTAGAGATTGGATTCTCTGGAAAGGGCCCAGAGTATATACATACTCTGTCATCAGTAAAAGACAGAGCCTTAATTTTAAAACCCACTGAGTAATGGATTGGGCTGTCATCATTTTATGAAAATTGAGGATGCAAATCAAGACTTGTTTGAATAGATGGTCTCTTCCTTTCTATAAGAGATGTGGACCATAAGTCATGACCAATAGATTTTCTAGACTGAAACTAGTTTATGATGGTGATTAGGCAGTGAGGTTACAGGGTGTAGAGTGATCCCAGTCTTTGGGCCTGGGGAGCAAGTGCAGAGACTGGTATTTTCTCAATCAGTAAGGGTTTCAAGTATACACATTCAGAGAGAGCAGTCATATGTGTGTGTGTGTGTGTTTGTGTGTTCTTTTTAACCTTAAGCAATAAAGTTAGGAATCATAGAATATTGTTAGGAATTGAGATTCCCTATTTGAATGACTGTTTATACGAATTCAGAGAAGTCTACCTCCAGTAAGTGTTCATAATTTGAAACCTCCTGAGAAATGTGGTTTCGTTCCAAATCTTTATAGATTTTCTTCTCTGTCACTAAGCCTACTAGTGGGATATAGAAAACTCCACTGAGGGTCATTTGGCATTATTCTAGGACATGTCACTAAATTGAATTCAGCAGCATGCCAGATTTCAATGGCAAGAAAGACACATGGAAGAGGAACAGGTTTGTTAACCATAGTTTTTCAAGACCCTCTCCTAACCAGTTTAAGTTATAAAGATTTAATGTGGAGTCTTTGAAGATTTATTGGTTTATTCATCTAACAAAAGTTTTGAGTGCTCCACTTTGACAAGTTCCAGTGATTTTCCTAGAAAATCTGCTCTGAAGAACAAATTCTAGAACAGTGAAACTCTGTGTCTTCTTTCAGGGAGGAAGTATTTTGCTGGTGGTGGGGGTGGGGCGGGGGACAGGGAGGAGGCAGAAGAGGACTATGATGGGTGACTCTTAAGAGGCCATGCTGGAAAGTGAACCTCGAACTTGAGGGTCTGGAATGCAGAGACAGCCTCATTTTCATCAGGATACTTTAGTCAGCTCTGTAAATGTCTCCATTTACCTTTTACCTTTTAGTTCAAGAACTAACAAGGTCGTGGAGTGTTGCTAGTACACAAGTAATCACATTGCCTTTCTAAAGCAGATTTTAGGTGGTCATTTGCTTATGTCTTCAAATAGAATCTGTATAGGCCAGCATTAGGGAGAATTGCTGAATACTAAGAAATAACCTAAATAAAGAATTTCAGCTAGAGACTCTAAAATACAGTCCCATTTCTCTTTAACTTACTTTTTTGAATATTTTAACTCCAGAGCTCTTTCTTTGTAAACATATGAGTGTACACTTAACATATGCATACTCGAATAACATTGGTTTTGATTTCTCCTTTACTTGTTTTTTTGTTTTTGTTTTTGTTTTTGTTTTTTTATAAATAGTTGGTAAATGATCATAGACTTGGAAAATGCTGTACAGTAATTCATGCTGTACAGTCTTGCATGAATAGGAGACAGACTGTGTTAGGATTCATTCCACAAATTTATTCTGAGCATATACTGTGTTAGGCACTGAGATAATGAGAGAAACCATAAACCAAAAAGTCTTCAAAAAATTAAAACACTGCATGTGAAGGTATAATAGATGTATAAATGGGATTTTATAGGTATGTAGACAAGGGGCTCCTAGAACGGGAATCATTGAGGGCTTTCCAGGAGAAGGTTTTGGGGGAGATGGTGGGCAGAAGAGCACTAGCCAGGCGACACAGACAAGTTCCTGGGAAGGGCCTTCCTTGCTTTGTAATCTGTAGCACACCAGTGAGGAAGCTTTTGGAGACTGGATTCTGTGTAAGTGTCCTGCCCAATTTTGACCTCTGGGTAACCAGAAAGCAGTCTGGATTTACATGAAGGAAGTTATTAAGTTCGGGATTTTTGTGGAAGATAGAACCTTGTCTTGAATTTAAATTCTGTTAGAGAACATACACCAGCACCATGCAGAGCTCTCGAGGACCCAGTATTTGTCTCCAGAGTGCCTCGGGGCGTGGTCTCTTTTTATCCACGGTTCTCTTGTCCTACCTTCCAGACCTGGAAGGGTTGTTGCTGGCTTTCAGAACTTTATTCTTAGTTTCTCAAAGTTTGGTCTTTAAATACAAAGTCTTTATCAGATGACTTTTTACTCCTGCCTTCAGGCTTGTGGTAATAAATGCTAACTGCCTGCTTGCAGATCCTAGTGTTTCTCTCAGATGTATATGTGATTTGTGGATGTTACATTTCAATAGTCATTTTCTTGTGGCCAATTTGCAGACATATTGACATGGCTTAAAAGAACTTGAAGGCAGATGTTTGAGTTCTCCATATCTGGATTCATTTTAGGGCCGTGCTTTCTGTGTGATGGCATAATATAAGAGTTGTTTCTGACCCCTTTATGACAAGCTTCTAGGAAGCTTTATGTAACATTAAAACTTCCTCCAGCAGTAGCCGTAGTTCAGAGTATTGCTTTGCTGTTTCATCGTCCTCTGCCAAGAGTCCTGGGCCAACCTCTTGCCAGAGTGGTGGAGAGCCAGCGAGTCTTGTCAAGGAAAGAGTGACCGGTTTGCATTTTAGGAGGAGGAGCATTGCAGGGAAGCCAGCCTTCAGGGCCAGTGTCATATGGTATTTTTGGTTTACCCATTCTTGTGTGGTCACTTTGAAGCCATTTTTAAAAGGCAGCATTAAAAAAAAAAAACCCATAAAAAATGAAAATAGTAACTAAATACTGCGCGGAACAGACCTACTGGCATTTTGAGGCTTCTTTATCTTATTGTTGAAGCCCCTTCCCTAGAGTGAGAACCATCTGGAAGACACACACAGAAAAGGAGGAGTAGTCATCCTTTTTGACCACACTAGGTCCTCTCAGAGGGGGCTGTCAGTCACACCAAGCCTGGAGGCTGCTTATTCTCTGAGGGGGTTTTTATCTTGATGGTCCGATTCACAATCCTCTAATTTCCTTCCTTCAATCACTGAGTTTCTTTTTAAAATTAAGACATGGATATGTCTGTGTAATGACAGAAATTGTTTGTTTTCTGTTTAGAAATCCAGAGGAAAGTCTTCTGCATTTGGTTAATTTCATGAATTTGCAAACCTTATTTGAATAGGTACTTATGAAACCCTGGTGGGGGGTGGTGAGGAGGGGAGTAGGAGCCTCTGGGCCATGTTAGGGTCACTTCCTTTCAGTCCAGACTGTATGGTAAATCCTCATGCGTGCTGCAAACACATCTTTAGTACCTATGCAAAATAATGCATCCTACTTAAAATCAGAGTACTCCATAGGCCCATTGTCTTTGAGGACAGGATTGATACAATCTTGCAATGAATTTTAACACATTTGGGGGGAAAACTTCATTACAGAAACACATAAAAGCAAAAAGTTAAATCTAGCTGCAGTGAGGACGAGATTAGGAATGAACAGTGTAATAGTAATGAAAAATGCCATATTTTGACAGCGTTGTATCAAGATGGCTTGTGAAAGTGTCCTGCTTAGATATAGAAGACTTCTCTAAAAGTTAACTGGGCTCAGGCCAGCAATGAGGACATTGTCTAAGGCAATGAAAAACTGGTGATGGGGAGAGGACAGGAAGAAGTGGATTTGAAAGGTTTTAGGTGTCTGGAAGTAAGAGAAGCAGTAAAATCTTAATTAAAAAAAATTTTTTTTGGTACCAAAATCTCTTTCATGCTATGGTAAGCTCCATAGACCAAATTAATGTGTCCTCAAATGACTGAATTATTATCTATTTAGGTAGTACATGATTTCTCTGTACTGAGTACCTGAGGGTGGTGATGATAGCCTTTGTATTCTACCTGACACTTTCCATGATACATAGAGTGTTCATTGAATTAATGAATATTGAATTCTCTTAAAATTACTTCCTCCTTTACACTATCATGATATAAATTTAGCTAATAACCAGGAAGTATTTATTATTATTACTATTATTATTATCATCATTATTATTATTTTGCCAATTCACTTTCTTCCCTCCACAATTATACATGTAAGCCCAGACGTTTCATTGTATATATACAATGGTGTGTGTGTGTGTATATGTGCGTGTATCTGTTTATAATCAGGTATCTCATGAGTATTTGTTTATTTCATTGAATTTTGCATCCACTCTGAAAGAGTGGCAGATCTCGCTCTCTAAAATGTGAATAGCTTTAGCTAGTCTTTCAGGCCTTTACTGAGCACCTGCTCTATTTTAGACACTGTGCAAGGTGCTTTATAAACATCCTCTGCACAGCTCTGTAAGACCGGAAGTACAGATCAAAGCTTGAAGAAGTTGATAACCTTCTACTGCCCACTCCCTCTCCTCTCTGCATTCTTTTTTGTTTTGTTTTGTTTAATGAAACAAAGCAGTGTGTGCCTGGGGTTCCCATTAAGATGCCATCTCCATTCAAAGCCTTCTGTGTTAACTGCAACGAGCTCTCTTTGCACTTCTACAGTATGTGATGCCACAGAAGGTCTCCAGCCCAGTGTCTTCTAGTGTGGCTTAGCATCTCTGTGTGTCTCCCTTCTACTGGAGGGAAGCTAAGACTCCACTTCATTGAATCTTGTGTACAAACAGGCACTAGGGGGCTATCAGATCAAATGTGTTTTATAATTTGAATGTTGTAAACATGAAAGGCTCACTTAACTGAACAATCTTAACTATCTGGAATGTGGATGTGAAGTAGCTTAAATCAGAATGTGTGTTTCACAGTTAAACAAAAATGAAGACACCCAATGTTGCATACGAGGTAGTACTTTTTTAGGCTTTAAATCAGAAAACAATATCTATCTGAAAAATCATCATTTTGAGAACTTGAAATCATTCTTTTTACTTTAGTGAGTAAAATAACTCCTAAGGGTAATTAGGAAGATATTTGGAGTAATAATCTCTCTTGGGGTAGGTATTTCCAGGATTTAGTTGCCCTTAATAAAGTCATAAAAATTAACTATGAAATTAATCGAAATAAAACTTTGCCAAAAAAAAAAAATTTGAAGCAATTGTTTTGGGAATTTGTTTTAATTGTATTTACCTTGAGCAGTAAGGGCTGTTCCTGTAGACTGTAAACTGTGTCATTATTTATATGAGTCTGGTAATAAAAGATGATTGTTAGTATTCTTTTGTTAAAAGATACTAAAAATACTTTATGGGCTTATTGAATTTGAATTAAGAGTCTGATTGTCTATTTGTTCTTTTCACCAAATCTGGTGTGTGTTATTAATTTCTGGACAGGAGAAATAACGTAATTTCCTCCTTGCTCTCTGTGTCCTCTTAGCCTGTATCCTTGTGCATGCCTTGGGGTTTCAGATTTTCCAGCTTTCCATGACAATTCCTCTTGCTGGAAAAGTCGTTTTTTCCTTTTCTGAATGTGTTTAGGATATTGCTAATGTGTTAATTACCTTCTCACACTCCCTCTATAGGGGGGACTTAAGTGTCCTCATTAGATTTTAAGCTTGGAGAGGACAGATTCTCTTAATCATTGTCCTCAACCCACACAGTTGAGTATAGTGCCTCTAATCTCATGGGTGCTCTTGAACTCCTTGGGAACCCTGTCCTTGTGGATGTTCTCGTCTAGCCTTCACATACTCTTCCATTTTTATTAGGGGATTAATTCAAGACAGCAGAACCATTCACACTTCAAGTCTCTGTAGCAGCAAAGACGGATAAAGTGTAATCAGCCTCTTTGCTTTTGACTGCTTGCCAAGCCCAAAGCAGGATGCTGCTCTGTGGAGGGCTTTCCCCCTGTGGCGTTTCGTGCTCAGGGCACCATTTTCTGAAGGAAGTCCTCCACAGCACAAGGGAATACTACTAAATTCCAAAAAGCAGCTTCTAGGCCCTAAAAGCAGATGTTTCCTCTTTACTGCTTTCATATCTTAAGTCCAGTCCTTTTCCTTCCTGGCATAATTTCGTCTCTCAAAGCCTCTTATCAACTTCCTAATGCACGTCTCTAATACCTGGCTTTGGCATTTCACCTTCGAAAAAAGAGTCACACACCTTGGCCAAGTCCAACTTCATATCAGTCTTCAGTAGAAGGAAGGTGTTTATGGGGTCAGGTGACTCTCTCAGTCAGTTAGCCCTGGACTGGGTACCCTTGTGGAACTCCATTATGATTTTGATAATGATCAGGCCCATGGGCTAGGAAGAATTTAGGTGTGCCCCAAAGCTCCTTCATCACAAAAGGATTATAAATCAAATTCCTAAAATTGTGAAAGAAGACTGAATGCTCTTTGCTCTTTGTTTTGGATTATAATCTGTAACTAACTTGTGACTTTTTGAAGGAGCTTTGTTTGTAAATTCTAATACTGTAAATAGGAGAATTTCTTGACTAATTGCAAAAGGATTTCTGTTGTTTCTTAAAACATAAATATAACACATGTGAGCCATTTTATATACACAAAACATTCAGATATGGGATTTTTGTCCCCTTGGTAGTTACATTTGACCATCGAGATGAAAAAATGTTTTGAATGACCCATTAAAAAGTAATGAGAGACCTGATGTACATTGAGGTTGATTCCGATGATCTGTGAAATTTCACAAAAATACTGTGGAGTCTGTTTTTTGAAAACCAATGTAATTCTAAAGGACAAATAAACTTTTTGTGCCGTTTTGTCATGCTCTGTTTTAAAGCCTGATTTTTGAGCTTTATTCGATGTTTTACTATTGTCACTTCAGAACAGGTATCATCTTAAAGTGATTCATTCCTGATGAGATTACTTGTGTTTTGTAGCTAATAGAAACCCACCTTTTTAATTACATAGCCAAAAGAAAGTAATGTAGCTACTTGTGTGTAGGATATAAGAATGTATATGAACCTAGAAAATTTAATGTTGATAAAATATTACTAGAAAAGTGCTTTTAGCTCATTTTTAAGATAACTAAGTCTCACCTGTACTCTGCCATGTGTTATGCCATCCTTCTTATTTTGAGATGGCAACTAGGTTACCTCTTTGACTTTAGATGTGTAAAGAGAAAAAAGTACAATGCAGGGCAGGTTTTTTGACCTTTTTTTTTTTTTTTTTTTGGCGTGGTAGTAGGTCTTTTATTTCCTTTCAGCCTTTATATTTTAAATGTGACTCCTGCAGGCAGCATATAATTGGATTTTGCTTTTATATCCCTTCTAACATTCCCTGCCTTTTAGTTGGAGTATTTGTCTATTAACATTTAATGTAATTGTTGATGTGGTTTAATTCAGGTCTACCATTTAATAATTTATTTTCTGTGCTTGTTCCTCTTTTCCTGCCTTCATTTGGATTATTTGAATTTTTTTTTAGAATTCCATTTTAATTTTTTTAGGTTTTTTTTGTAGCTCTTCGTGTTATTTTAGTGGTTATTCTAGGTATTGTAATATACATTCTTAACTTTTCAGGGTCCATATAGAGTTAATATTGTACTATTTTATGTAAAATATAGAAACCTTGCAACGATTTAGTCTATTTACCACTCATCTCCGCCCCCCTCCCAATTCTGTTCGTTTTTCTTTCCTTTTTTACTTCATAGTGTACATTTTACCCATTGCTATTTCTTTTTAAGAGAGATTTACTTTTGTTTCCTATCTTTTCTTGTTCCAAGGCTTAGGTTGTTAGGAGTGCTTACCAGTGTTGTGGCTATGAGGAGATAACTGTATTGTAAATGTATTAATTTACCATGTTTATATTGGCATAGGACACTAATGCAATAAAGCTTTTCAGGATAAAAAACAATAGTTATTTGGGAGAAATAACTATAAAGACTGACTTCTCCTGACGTTTTTCCCTAGGACGTGATAGTATGAATGTCTCGTGGAAGGCTATAACACTAATTTATCAAGGTGATATGTTTCAAGTGGGTGAACGTTTTCTGAATTAAGAATATGATACATTTATAAATACACAGGTATCTATAATAGTCTTTTACAAGGAAGGCTAACATTGTGCTTCTCCTTAAAAACAAAAAACTTTCAAGGTTACCGTGCAAAACATACCACACATAATTTCTCCTTTTCCTTCTCTTCTCTTTCCTTTTTATGGGCTATGTCAGCCCTTGATCGGGGTTCAATATAAAATTAGAAATTGGTGGAAAATGGAGGTTAGGAATTTTTTAAAAACACATTTTTGTTATTTAGTTTTAGAAACACTCAGTTTTTAGGTCTGAACTAGTGCTAGAAAGGAAAGAAATAGTAGTGATTTGTAGCTCTCAATTGTAGATAAGAATTTTGAGAAGGAGCTATTTTAAGAGGATTAAATTCCGAAACAGTTTCCCTAGTGTGACTTGAAAGTATTCTAGGACTCAGGATTGAATGCAAGGGGATACCATTTTGAGAGCTTTTTTAGAAAAAGATATGAACTAAAAAGGCAAAAGCAGTTATCTAAGTTTAGTAAAGTTTCTTGAGACAAATTTTGTTCTTTTAAACTCTTTGGCTCATGGAAATGACAAACTAAGTCCTTAGAATGGATTAGACTGGTTTAGAGAGTGATTTCTCATGTAACTCATTAAGGGTGAGCCAGAGAAACTGAAAAATAAGGGTATGCTTGGAAGAACATAAGCTTTAGGTGATGGTGGTAATATATTTGGTGTCAGAGCATCTTTGCTGCTTTGCACTGTAGGTGAAATAAACTTAGAAAGAAAATGGCAGGGTGGAGGACGTGAAGTTTTGGGAAAGTATTCCTGCCGATGCCCTCGATGACCATGAGAGCAGAACCACTGTGGGGACGAACATTCTGAACAGAAATAAGACAGAGGAGGAACATAAATACCAGCTAGATAATTTTGAACGTGCAACTCAACATTCCGCCCTGACTGAAAATAACAGATGAGCCCCAAACCAAACTTCTGAAACCTAAAAGCAATAGGTACAGCTGTTTGGAAACATGCAGAGAGCATAACTTGGTGTAGGGAAAGTTTGGCTCTCCACGAACAGCCGTTGAGCTGATCTGGAAATGAAGGGGAGACTTGCATTCACATGTTAGGCCGTCTCTATTCTTAGAGCTCAACTAGAGGCCTGACGAAGTGGCTAAAACCATGCTCTTGATGTGGCGGGATAAAAACCATGCTTGCCCCTTACGTTATCGTCATTATATGATAATAGACCATACATTTTTGTGTGTGGTAAAATAACAATGCTGACATGCTCACAAAATAATGTGAAGCATATGGGTCACAACTGTTTTTAAGTAAAACTTCTCTAAAGATTTATTTAGGTTCCTTAATTACAGAGTGGTTTGGAAGACTGGCATGTGGTTTCGGTTTATAGTTATAAATGTTGGCCTTGGTGATGGGTACGTGCTGATGTTGCCAGAGAGAAGGAGAACAAGATTGGGATGGGGGTTTGTGTCCTTCAGGGCCCACCCTTTTGTCATTTTTTAAAAAAGTGAAGTCAAGATCTGTGTTTATATGAAATAAGTATGATGACATTTTTACTGTGCTTGAGATGGGTGTGCCAGTAGTCCAAGCCAGTTTTCCCGGTGCTTAAGTACTTTAGTTTGTAAATTTTCATGAAAATTTGAAATTAGGGCTCTCTAGAGTCCTGAAAGAATTAACTGTCCCTTTTTGCTTTTAATCTTATATTGAAGTATACTTTCCATTAGATGAATCAAGCCCAGTTTTGGGGACAGCAGTTAAATATTTCTGTTTGGAAAGACAAGAAAAATATGTGTTCAGCTTAGGTGTTTTGGCTTGAAACAAACCCATAACAGAGTCATAGTGAGCTTCTGAGGCCTCTTTTGCGTTTGTGTATGTGTGCGTGTGTTTGGGTATGTTCACATATACATGCACACATACAATCATGGTCATTTATGTTAGAAGTAATTTTGCATCATTTTGGTGTAATAGATAAAGCTAAATGTTAGTTCTAGGAGCAGGGGAAAAGGCCTGACTTAACCAACTCATGAAGAGGTGGTGAATGTATGTGATTGGAAAGTTCATTTGTATGTGTTTTCCTGGTCTTGCAATGATGATTATGATAGTGGCATCTCTGAATTACTGTCTGGAGGTGGAAGGAGTGGGAAGGGAGAGGAAAGTTAATAAGAAATCTAAGCAGTGCTTTCCTTCCCTGCACGAAGATCATAGAAGAAATGGATTTCCTGTTTACCGTTCTTCACGGAGCTCACTCCAGTAGTGACTTTGTCAGTACTTGGAGAGAATCCACTCATTCATTCATTCATAATTTGGTATTGGTGATGTCTTATCTTTACAGCTCTGTGGGTGGCACAGAGATGGATTAGATAGAAAGAAAGGATGTGCCCAGAGGAGCTTACACTCTGGTAAGAGATATGAGGTGTGCATCACTAATTATAATACAGAATATTTCAGTCATTTATTCTAGGTTTTATCACTTTTAACGTGCTTTTTATACACTTCTTTTGAATCCTCTAAACTCTATTCTCCCTTTTGTACATGAAGAAGCCAAAGTTTAGCCAGGGCAAATGACTTGCTCGAGGTCATGTAGGTGGCACGTTGTGGATTTGAGCCCAGGGAATCCCAGCCAGCACGTCGTTCTCCTCCGCATTCACTGTTGTTGTTGTTGTTGTTGTTGTTGTTGTTGTTGTTGTTGTTGTTGTTTTAACTGTCCCTGATGTGCAGTGGTACACAGAGGGGGACACTTGTTTCTACCTGGGGATCAAAACCCTAGAGAAGGATGAAACCACTGAGTGATCTTGTGGGGTGAGCACAGCACTGGTTACGTAGGGAATGGCTGAAAGGGGTTTGAAGAAGAGAAATACTAGCTGGACAGAAAGAGAGCAGTGTACACTGTTTATATAAACAAGGTAAAACAACCTGTTACTCGGAAAAGGCTCTTGTGCCAGATACTTTCATAACTTTTTCTTTCGATCTTTCCTTTTATACAAACATTCATTCAACAGATACACTTAGCGTATACTTACTATGTGCAGGCCATTGGATCCATTGATGTGAGGGTTATAAGTCTCCGGGTGGCTTTCCTTGAGGGTCTCATTGTAGTCCAGGCGAAAGAGAAGATTGCAAATAATCATAGGAGAATGAATATTTCTGAGTTCAAATCATGACCGTGCAGAGAGAAATCATGGGCATTTGATATCACCTCTCATCTCAGTTGGATGATTTCTCTTTGAGGAGGCTAACATTTACTTGATAGAGCTCTTTTAAGGATTAAATCTGATTATGAATATGAAAACACCTCACTCAGCTCCTGGTATATTGAAAGTGCTCAGTAAATTGTCAACATTAATGGCTCCACACACTTTCTGAAGGAAAGACAAAGTCCTTGATTGAAAGGCCCCCTGTGGTTTGGTCAGCCATATTTAAACTCTTCCTGTATCCTAGCATGTCACCAGTCTCCCGGCCTCCAGACTGGTCTCTCTTGTGTGGATCTTTGTGGCCCTGTGATTTATCCAAATGCAGAGGCAGTGTAGCCCCGTGGTCAAGAGCAGGGGTCAGTTCTGGGTCTGCTGTGTCATACTTGGCAGCGTTACCTCACTTTTTGCTGCAATTTCATCATTTGTAAATGTGATTGATAATAGTTTATTCTTAGTAGTTTTGTTGTGATATTTAAAATGATTACATATGAAGGACTTGGGGGCAGTGTTGGTACATGATCAGTGTTGCTATTTTAGCTTTAATTATTTTCTGATGTCATTGTGCCACTCCCCCTGCTTATAGCCCTGCAGGGTGGCTTCTTATGATGCTGTTCTCTTTGGAGTCTGCCCATTTTCTCATCACTCATCTGGCCCTTACTTATGTATGCCTTCCAGCAACATATAACTGCTCTTAACCCCTCACCCCACCTCTAGGATATTTTGGCTTTTGTTTTCACCTAAAAGTCCTTTGTCTTGCTAATAAATTCTTTAAGACTGGTTTTTCTACCTTCTAAGATTCTTGAAGTCTGTCTAGTTCTGCAGTGTTTTACAGACCATCTTTATCAGTACTTATCTTGCTGGATTTCCATTTTCAGTTCCCTGCTCTTGACTAAGAACTCTTGAAAGAAGGGCTGAGTCTTAATTATCTTTACATTCCCAGCATATTCTTGGCATAAGGTAGACTCTCAGTAAGTACTTGCTGATAAGCAAGTAGAAGAGGAACTTTACCTATATTAAATACATTATTATAGTGTCAAAATTATTTTTCAGTTAGCTAGAGAGAGCAAAACTCATCTTATTTGTAAATTTTGAGGAGCAGCCGAGTGTCAACATGAGGAGTGGCCTGGCCTTATTTGATAGGAGACCCTTTGTCATCATAGAGTACAGTTAGAAGCTTGAGGGCCTGGGACTGGACAAGAACCATGGCAACCCATAGTACCATTTGCCTCTGGTGGACTTGATAGTTTCAGTCATTGCTTTGTGAAGGCAGTAGTTATATTGAGCTTAGTGGTAATATCAGCTATTTGGTATTTGATAATGTTTCTCTGATGTTTGAAAAGATTTTTTCCTCATTATTTTGAAACTCCAGTGTACTGTCCTGAAAATCTCAACATTATCTAGCTTTGGACGTGTGATATAACATTTTTCTCCTTGGTTCTCTGAATTGCCTAGATTTTAATAAACCACAAATATATCATGTGCATTAAATAAAGCATATCTAGAGTACAGTAAATCAGTACCATTTTGATTCATTGAGAATGCATGGGAAAAGGTAACATGGGCCACAAAGAATGGATGGTTTATTTATTTAAGAATTTTAAGGAAATAAAATGTGATGTCTCAGCTTTCTATCTAAAGTATATCAGTGGCCCTGTGAAGGGACTGTAGTTACATCCCATAAACACATAATGGTGAGCTGTGGTCTAAAGATTCTTTTTCCATTACCCCCTGCAGCTTTGCCTTGTCAGATGAAGCATATAGATCCCTGCGAGATCAAGATAAAGACCAATGTATTCTCATTACTGGGGAAAGCGGAGCAGGAAAAACAGGTAAGGCCATCACTGGACGACCTCACTTTTCTCCACTAGAAGGTAAATGCTGCACAGAATGACAGAATGACCATAGCAAAGAGAGCAGGTATGGCTCATTAGCATAAATCTGCTCAGGGCCACCAGACTCCTTTGTGGGAGGCTACTGATGAGGGTCACGGTATGTTCCCTGAGAAGGACTTAGCTCCTCTCTCACGTGAAGAAGCAGGTAAACTATTGAAGACTTCCAACCAATGTGGGTGTCTATTTATAGATTCTAGACCTTTCTAGTTCAGTCCTTGAGTACTTTTCTTTTACCTTTCCTCTGGAACACCAGGGTCTGTGAGGTTTTACCCCTTTCCTAAGGAATGCCAAATTATTTGGGCTTTGGGAGGCCAAAACCACAGCTTCTCTCTGCTAAAAAGTGAGGGAATGCACCAGGAAAATGCTGACTTTCACCCTAGAGTTTTCCTCTGAAGCCTAAAGAATTGAGATTTTTGTATATTTTTTTAGCTGGGCTGGCCACCTCCCTGTAAAACAAACCTTCAAATGGAGGGATTATCTGCTGTTTTGTGCTTTTAATAAAAGCACTTTGTGTGATTGATGATCTTGAGTGAGAAAGTGATTGTACACATGGTACCCAGCTACCTGGAAAAGATTCAAAAGAGCTGTACTCTGAGTCCAAACTGTACAGGTTGAAACTGCTGTTGTCAGTGGGTTTCTTTGATGGAACCGATGAGTCCATAAAGGAGGAAGGCGGTGGTCTTTTCATAGTGATTTCATCTGTTAAATGGTTTTTTAAATAAGTATAGTTGACATGCAATAGTAAATTAATTTCAGATGTACAGCATAGTGATTCTACATTTATATACCTTATGGTGTGATTACCTCGATATATCTCGTAACCATCTATTATACAAAGTAATTATGATATTTTTGACTATATTCCCTGTGCTGTACAGTACACCTGTGATTTATTTAAAATATTTTTGTTTTATAGCTAAGACTGGATAATTGATAATTACTGCTTGCCAAAGTGGGATTTAAATGTTTCCACTTTGCTCGGTGATTTAGCTGTCCATGATGTAGAGTTTGCCATCCCTTTTTAGGTCATTATCTGAATCTTTGGGTATGGGCTGTTCAGAACTCTCTTTTTTCCAGCTTGATCAATGAAAATGGTAATAAGGAAAATTAAAATCTTTGTCCCCTGACAGAAAGCATTAGTATGGCGGTGCCTCTCATGCCACCTACTCCCACCCAGTTATTTTGTCTATATCTACAAGACTATTCACTTGACATATCTTTCCTTTTTCTTTAAGCACGAGGGAAGAAAAGATGAAGATATTCCTAAGTCTATTAGTTTTTTTAGCTTTTTACTCATTCTTCGTCATGACTGAAGATATACTCTTTGAGGGAATGATTATATCAAGTTGTTCCTAAGTGAGTCATCAGAAGTGGGTTGTGGTCACTGGTTTCATTAGGCTCGGCCAATTCCTCATCTCCTCTGGAACATATGTTCCAAGAAGACAGCATATCCACTAATTAGCCTCGTGGAGTGAGATTCCATCTCCTGGTGGGCTCATGCATCTTTATTGAAAAACTGAGTGGAGGTTGCTAGTACTGTTTTGGAGGGTGGACGTTCATTCTTTTCAGAGAGAAAAAAACAAACATAAAACCACCTCATTCTTATGGTAGAAATCTAGAGGCATAGGGTCCATTCTTTTCTGTAGTTTTCTCTTAATATTTTTCTATTTAATAACTTGTCCTGTTGGTTTCAGTGACCCTTTTACCACTTGAAATTCTTCTGTCCCTATCATTTTCCTCAGATCTAGTTCTTGCTAGGACCCCTTTGCCCCTGTCATAACCTGGAGAATGGATAGCTGCTGCTCAGGGCTGTCACCTTTGCCTCTGGTAGGGCCATTCTGTGTACTGCATACAAGGCTAGGTGTCGCTTCAGGCAGGAAGCCAGGGGAGGATGCCATAGACACCCTAGAGCAGCGCTTCTTAAACCTTCCACTGTGAGCACCAGGTGCCCTCTTCCCCAGTTTGTTGCTGGCCAATACCAGGCAGTGAAATAAAAGGAGACAGAAAATTCAATCTCTAATTTTTTGTTTTAGTTTCAACAAACAGAATAAACTACCAAATTGCTACAAAAACTTCTGAAACCTTACCCTTATGTGTAGAATGGTAGGTCCATGGACTAACCAGCTTTGAGGACTACTGGTCCGGTCCTCGGACTATACTTTGAGTAGCACTGCCTAGAGGTCATTTGAAGTATTTGTCTTATCTTTAGGCTACTGTAATTCCTAGATCTCACGATCTACAGTTGTCCATTATCACTAAACCTCCTGGTGCTGGGAGGTGGACACTGCTCCTGTGAGCTGCTATTTTTAAATATCCATTCAACTATACTCTTTGGTAGCTGCTAAATTCTCCCTTTTCTTTCCTAGATTCCAATAGCATCTTCTACTTCTCTGTCCCCAGAGACATTTAGAGTTTTGCTCACTTATTCCCACATTTTTCTGCTCTTCTTTGTTTTTGAAAGCACTGGTACAAAAATTGCTTCAAATTTTATTATGGTTTTAATTGTATTACACGATAAATTTGAGTAATGCATAGAATTTATGTGTCGTTTGATGTCTTCGTTACATGGAGATTACCTATGGTAGAATAAAGTGATGGAAAATGATATAGAGATGGCAGCAGTATAGTGGGAGGAATTCGGAGAGGGAGTTTAATCGTGTTTCTGTGGGGAAGAGGGAGACCAGACCATTTTTGAAATGTCACATTATCTTACCCACTAAAATTGTTTCTGATTACATATAGTTATTAAAAATTTACCAATGTGTTGGTAAATGCAAGAAGAAGAGAACTAACATTTATCGAGGGCCCAGAATGTGCTATGTACTTTACATACAGTATCTCTTTTCAATAAGAGTCTTTACTTAATAGCTTATACAGAATCACCACGTGGTATCAGAGGACTTACTTTATAAGAATTAATTTAACTAGGTTGTAAGCCCTCCTTGGCAGATGACACTCTTACACTGCAGTGTCATGTAACCTGGGCCCTCAGAGGTGTGAATTCTTTGAGTTCTTTGGTGGCCCTATTTAATTCATTATTACTGTGCTAAATTAAAAAATTCATCATGCTTCAGAGTAGTGCCCACGTGTTTCTAGGCAGTGGTGAACTCACAGTTTACTGCCACGAATGCAAATAGTTTGTGGAGAACCATGTAAGCACTGATCGGGGCAGGGAGGCAGAACATGAGGGAACCATCATAACTACATTTTTCCAAGGACATCAGAATAAATCTGTGGGTCTGAAAAGATGATCCTGACATAAGAAAACATTATAAATTACTTGGTTTCTAATTTTACAGTTACATCAGTTTCTAGGAACTCTTCAGCCATCTGCTCAAAATGTTATGAGGTCTGCCTTGCTCAGTAAGGCCTTTAGTTCTGAACCCCAAATGACCTTGTCCTACTTTATATCTGTGATAGTTCTCTGACTCTGTCAGTGACAGAGATGTCACTTACTGTAGCCTTAACATCGATGAGTGTTTCAGAATGCTGAATATATCCACGTGGAAGCAGAATAGCTAAGCAAACTCAAGGCCAATACGTAATGGGCTTTTGTTTTGTTTCTTCCTCGTGTGAGAAACGCCTCTCTTGACCCACATGTTTTATGTGAATTTTCAGAGATTTCATAGCCAATTTTCAGAAGCAGAGCCACTTATATATAGTTATATTTCAATAAAAACGTTGCCAGTCATGACTCCTCTTGGAGTAAAGGCTGTGTTTCTCACTGCAGGACCCATGCTTTTTGTGCCATGAATAGAACAGTTTGCAGCTGCCTGTTGGATCAGTTTGGATGGGCTGTAGCTGGTTTTTTTTGCAGCACTGCAGACTCAGGACTGCGAAAAGGGCGTTCTTCAGTGTTGCAGAGTCCTGGTTTCATTGTACACAAATATGGCCTCGTTGATTTAGGCAGTCTTTTCCTTAGGTCACTGGACGACCAGACCTATGTAAGCTCAGTCCCTAGGAAAACTTGGGCATTTTAACCAAGGAGACAGAGAGGTATAGAAGTACATAAATATATCTGTGTGTGTGTGTAAAATGTGTGGTTCTCTCTATATGCTACATGATATATATGTCTTATATAATCTACATGTCACATATATGTTACATGTATCTGTGAATGCATACATGAATACCTGTTAACTCCTTGGTAAATTTATTAGAGGCTCTGTGGAAAAAAAAAAAACTCAGAATAAGCCTGCTTATATTCAGAGCTGTTTTTTGACATAGTGATTGAATCCATGTGGAGCCTGCTTGGTTAACATACACAGGTTTTGATATCTTAGCTGTGAGAGTCCCATCCTTTTGTCCTCATAGTTGCAAAACACTTTTCGTGTTTGTTTTCCCTTTTTTTTTTGTAAAAAACATTATGTAATTATATGATTGTATAATACATGCATAATAACATATATCATTCACAACCTAGTACAAGGTACTAGAGAATACAGAGTTAAATTAGTTACCATTCTTAACTTAATTGGAATTTAAAATCCCCAGAGTCATAAACTATCATCTATAAACCCTTTCTGTTCTCTGTAGAAATGAATTCTGATCTAGTAGCATTTTGTTACAGGCTATTTGTCAGTTAATGCAGAATATCTGTTAAACTCTAGAGGTTCTACCATTTTCTGGTGAGAAGAGATTTTTGCCTTCGAAAACTTGATATTTTGTCTGACTGTTGGTGAAGTTTAGGATTCAAGTTACATTCAAACATATGTACAGAAATTTACATTTGTAAAGTACCTATGAGTTAGAGAAAATTATGGTCTAAGAATTGACTCTAAGTAATGCTGTTATATTTTGCCTATTTTTTTACATTACATTTCCATGACTTGTAACTGGAAGTTCGTACTTCTTAATTCCCTTCCCCTTTTGCCAATTTTAAATGCCAGTGTTTTTATCATGTCTAAAATGGCAGTGCTTTTCAGAATTTTGAGTACACATGAAGAATATATCTATTTGTCTCAACTAGAATAGTTTTATATTTTTACAATATGTAAAGAACATCGTCATTGAGTTTATGATTACTGGATTAATATATTCACAATCTACTCAAAAATAGTTTTGGAAAATGCTTATAATTTTATGCTGTGATTGCCAAGGTCATGTTTAGTTATAATAGTCAACATAATTAAGAAACTAGACTTGGAAATATAAAGGGTGATAATTAATGATTTTCCTCAGAAATGTAATATTTCTCATTCACAGATATTATTACATAAAATTTTGATTTGGATAAACATCTTAACATTTGAGTAAAGGTTAAATTTTATTTGAACTTTAGTATAGAAGAACCAAAAGGAAATAAAGCAGAAAGCTTTATAAGATAACTGTTATTTCCTGTTTCCGGCACGGTGAGACATCATGAAAACAGTTCCCTAAACTTTGTTGGGCCTTACATTTCATCCTTACTGCTTTACTTATTTCTCTAAAGTAGTGAATATCTCATAAACTACTTAAGTTAAAGATCAAGTATTACGTCAAGAGTTGTCTCTTTTAGACAATGAGACTTTATTTGGAGAAGATTACTCTTAATCCTGGCTTCCAAAAATAAAGTATTAAAATAAGCATAGTATTAGAATTCTTGAAGATAGTTAGGAATCTGAACACAGAAACTTTTTTAACAACTTAGAAATAAGTATCCTTGAACTATATTAAAAAAAATTATATCTGAATTTGAATTACTTAAATAGATTTTAAAGTTAATAAAGTATTCCTAATTTCAGTTTGTTAGCCCTTCTTTATATCTCAGAAGAGATTGTGGGTTTATATACAATTTAACAGCCAGATGATGTAAGTCAAATCCAAATTCCAAAAGGACTGCTCCTAGTGCCATTTTTAAACAGAATCGATCCTGAGAGAACTTGATTCCATTTCATACTGGTCATTAAAAAGTCAGTGAGAGACCAAATTAATTCTAGCGGCCACCAGAGAATTCTGATTCTTAGTTGATCTTTTTTTTTTTTTCCCCCCAAAGCATTTTGTCCCTGGAGTTCCTCTTGGATTAGAAAAAAATTTCCAGAGAACTTGGTGTGATCATGTATCTGAACTTTGAGGCTTGAGTTGAGGCAGCAGTGAATTCTATAATCATTGGAACAAACAAGCAGCCTGGCCTGGCCTTTTAATACTTTTTGTCAGATCGCGCTAATAATAATAATAATAATAATGCCGGATAGTCCATCAGAAATCCGTTTCAGTCAAGCTTAGGTGGATGGGGAGCAAAGAGTGCTGCTGAGAAAGCAGAATGAAGAGAAAGAAAGCCTGGAGGTGAGTTGCTTCAGAGCCAAAACTGCAGATTGCAGTGTGAGGATGATTCAGGAGAGCTGGCCCAGAGTTGGAGGCCAGATATCATGGGATGTCAGGAATTGGCTGGGAGGGCAGTCTCACTTGACCTCAAAAGGCATAAAGCCTGGAAAGAATATCCCGAAGTGACCAGAAGAAGAGTTCCAGTTTGGACTGGTAGGTAGAGGGAAATGTGGAACCAAGAAATCAAATAAAACCTAATATATAAACCTTTGTTCATAACTGAGGCCAGGTCAGCCTGAACAGAGCAACTGTAGTATGTACATACAGTTCACCAGCTTTTAGGTAAACCCTGAGAACAATGGAAAATGTAGTTCAGGAACTTTACACAATGGAGGTGTTAAGGGAGAATGCCCTTTGGAGGAATGGTATTGCAAAGATGAAAAGATTGACGTTTCTCAGTTACAATCTTTAAAAGGAAAACAGCAGAAAGTAGGTATCACAGATCAGCAGAGAATCTGTTTGTACCCTTGCATTTCACAGAAAGCAAATTGGAGGAAGACTTAACTCCAGCCACTGAAGGAGGTACCCAGCCTCTCACCACAGTTTTCGGGGCTCCGTGAGATCGGTTACTTTCCCTATACTATATTTGCTAGTCCTCCAGAAGCTGTCATCCTAGTCCTGGAGCACTTTATGTGACCTGCACTTGGTGCTCAGTGGCTCCTGTTAGTCACTTGTGGGTTGCTCAAAGGCCCTAAAGCAAGTGTTGGGCAATGCTCCCAAGGTCACATTCCAGTTGTTCATTTTTTATTTCTTCAACAATGGAGAATAGGTCGGCAGCCACCCGCTTCCAGGTCTGTGCAAGAGAAATGGTAGTGTTGAAATTTATCTCCTGGATTCAAAGGCAGAGAGACTCCCCCTCAAACCTGGAGAAAGCTGTCTTGCTCTCAGACAGTGCCACCAGAGCAGACTTGAGAGAAAGCAAGATTTGGGGAGATTGCTTTCCTTACCTCGACGGCCCAAATGAGGAGCATTTCTCAGATCCTGATTATGGAACATTAGAACCAGGACAGCTCAATGAGGAACAGATTGCATGGCAAATATAAGTTTGCGAAATGCAGCATTCTAGATTCTTTTCCAGAGTTCCACAATGCACGTGATCCTCCGAGAAGCCCTTTAAAAAGGAAGCCTGTTTCACTTCATCTAGCTCCCTGTGGCCCCCAAATTCATTTGACTTTAGACCTCATTTTTCCTGAATACCTATTAGCATTCCTTGGAACTCAGTATTAAAAGGATCAGCATTGAGGAAGCAAGTGCTGAGAGGCGACATGGACCGATAGACCCAGATGGATGGAACCACCCAAAACAAGTTTTGTCCACCTTTGAGCTAAGAGTTCTTTGTGTGCCTCAGGTGGCCTGCTTCTTTTAGCAGTTTACCTTTCAGGGTTACTAGTGAAGCCTGTGCAAACAATAGTGCCCTGAAAAGGTTATATTTCTTGCTATCAAAATCCTTAGATTAGCTGCTTAGTTTTTTTTAATCGAGTCGAAGAGTAATTTATTCTAATTGTGAGCAAACTGGTTTGATTTAGAAAATATTTTTGAGAACAGGTTTTGTTTTTGTTTTTGTTTTTGTTTTTTAATTTAAAAATCTATTTGGTAAAGATGCCCAGGTTATGAAGTTATTTTTGGCTTGAATCATCTGTGTGTAATATAGTAATCGTATATAAATGATTGCTTTAAGAAGATAGTTTTCTTGAGATTTTGTTGGCTATGTTATTCAGAAAATTTTTTAGCAGCCGGGTGACATAACCTTTAAGCATAATTCCTATTATATCTGAATTAATGACATGTCATTGAATGGAAAAGACAGATATTTTAAGATTTCTAAAGCAGTATTAACTCCCAGGTATAGATAGAGTCATTTGAAAACACTATTAGTGGGTACCCTTACCACAATTTCCTTCCTCAAAGAATTTTTAAAGATATTTTTGTTTCATTTATTAATATGGCTTGTTTTCATCCACAGAGGCCAGCAAGCTTGTTATGTCCTATGTAGCAGCTGTTTGTGGAAAAGGAGCAGAAGTTAATCAAGTCAAAGAACAGCTTTTACAGTCCAACCCAGTCCTGGAAGGTAAGATTTTCTGTGTACATCAGGTTGATGTGACTTGAACAGTAGATCTAGTTTTCAGGGCACCTCAGATACTTGATGTGCTAGGAGGTGGGCTAGGAGGGAAGAGGAAGGAAGAGATTCAGGCCCAGACATGCTGAGCAAATGAGCTACATCCTAAGAACTGTTGGCTTTAGTGCTTAAAGGAGGCAACAGTTTATTCATGTAAAAGGAGCTTTCCCACTTAGATTGTTTTTTTTTTTCCCTTTCAGTTTTTATTTGAATCACTTAAATTTTGCTTAAAAATGATCAACCGATATTTGCATTTGACTTGCTAGCTAGGAAAAACTTGGTGGAAAAGAGCAACTTGAGTGTTGTTATACACGTGGCTGCTTATTTCTGTTGTCAGGGAAACCAAGGTTATGCCAGGGAAGCATTTAAGGGCCAGCGTTTTCAGGGCCATAGAGAGCCAAAACCTGATTGTAGAGCTCAAACTCTGTGTGTGGTCATCTGTATTAGTCAGCTCTGGCTGCCATGACAGAATACCGTAGACTAGATGGCATAAACAACAGAAATTTATTTCCCAACTCTTGTGGAGGGAGGCTCAGAAGTCTAAGATCAAGGTGCTGGCAAGGTGGGTTTCCTTTTGAGGAATCTTGGCTTACAGGTGACAGCTATCTCACTGCCGTGTGATCACATGACCTCTTCTTTGAATGTGGTGGTGGGAGCCTGGCTGGCTTATGACTTCATCTAACCCTAATTACCTTCCAAAGGCCCTGTCTTCAGATACCATCACACTGGGGTTAGAGCGTCAACATGTGAATGGGGGAGGGGCACCAACATTCATCCCATTATCCCATCAGAAAACAAAGCCAGAGGCGAGTCCCCTTAATGCCATGGAGGTTGGCTTGAACCATCGATAAAAACCATCCTTTACTTTGGAAACAGTAAATCAGAGTCTTGCTCTATTGGTGACAAGCCCTTAATGTTGCTGTATGTTGTAAGCATGTTTTAATTGTCATTTAACACAATCGTTGGGGTAGAATAGAGTTTCTTAACCTTGGCACTATTGACATTTTGGACTGGATAAGTCTTTGCTGTGGAGGGCTGGTCTGTGCACTGTAGGATGTTTGGCAGCATCCCTGCCCTCTACCCACGAGGTGCTGGTAGTCCCCCTCTCCGTAGTTGTTGCCATTGAAAATGTCTCCGCACATTGCCAAATGTCCCCCGTGGGGTCAGAACCACCCCTGATTAGAATCTCTGGTCTAGAAGGGTAGTTTGGTTCATTCAACCCTTTGTTCAGTTATGGAAGGTCAAAATCTAGCATGGATTAAAGCAGAACTGCTTTGGGATAGGGAGATACCCTCAGTGTGGAGGGACAGAACCCTGCCTGTTGTCTTTGTCTAGCGGTTCTCGACCTTTTTGGCACTAGAGACTGGTGCTCTTATGAGAATCTAATGCCTGATGATCTGAGGTGGGGATGCTAGTGCTGTGGAGTGGCTGCGAATACAGGTGAAGCTTTGCTGGCTGGTCCACCGCTCACCTCCTCCTGCTTTGCGTCCCAGTTCCTAACAGTCCACTGACCAGTACTGGTCTATGGCCTAAAGGTTGGGGACCCCTGGCCTGGCCACTTCCTTCTACTTTATTACAAGGAGATACCATGCATCTTTATCTCCCAGACAGTGAAATAGGAGCCATGAAATACTTGAACTTTGTGAAAAGCAAAGGCTGAAACATCTATTATATTTTTATTGATCTTTCTTCCCCTTCAGTACCTTAAGAAATAAAGAGCTATTATAGAAAGTGCTCTATCTTCATTTCATCATTTTAGTATTTGACTTTTTGTTTTAAGTTAGAATGCTGTCCATGTGTTATATTTCTGCATATATTTATTTTAAGAACGCCGTGATCTAAAGGAGAAGCACTGTGGAATGCTATAGCTTGCATCTGTGATTAGAATCTGGCCCTTTATTCGATGGTGTTTGGAGCAAGGCTCCAGTGCAGGAAATGGAAGAAATGTCTGCTGTGGGCATGCATTATCTTTTATGGGAATGCTTTACTTTTAACTGGAGCTGCTACTGTAAATGAACATTTAGAACAATGAACTTAAAAAAACAATTGAGGAATGTGTCTCAAGTGTTCTATAATGGAACACTTGTTTTTGGTTCTGTGGCTCACAATAAAAGACGTTTGTGTTTAGAGCTATGTTTAGTAATGTGCAACTCAGATTTGTTTGATGAAAAGATGGTTTATGGCTTGCAAATGGAGCCTTGAGTAAAAATTTTTTGAAGCAATTCTTTCACTTGCCCTTGACCTTCAAGGCACAATAAACTGTCTTTTATGTACCAGCATCTTGAGCTGGACTTTGGGGCTGTGCAAGTTAGTTAACTTGGCACCCCTACGTGGTCTCACCCACCAGGAAGGACTAGCCTGTGAAAATACGAAAAATGTCATGATCTTCATGATAGCTAGGTCAACACTGCCATTCTCAAGATTGTATTTATTAAAGCTTTTTAGCTAGTAATGGACATGGGATAGTAATGTGAACCTCTTTGACAAACATCATTGTTTGAGTATTTCTTGTGTGTAGGTTTTCTCACTCGGTATAGCACCTCAGTTTATTTTCAATTAAAAGGATTTGGTGTCAGACCTACCAAACCATACCCATTCCAAGGAGAATGTCTGATACAAAGAACTTTCTTTGTGTTGACTTTGTAAATTTTGTCTTAACTGAGCAGGAGCCATCTATTTTTTAAAAGTCAAAAACATAAAAAAACCAGCTAATGTGAAATACAACGTTATCAGGTTTGGCTCCCGAGTATCCAAGGTGAACTTTGACTTTAACATACACTTCCCCACCTGATCTGGTGGTTGCTTTCAAAACTTGGACCACCTTTTAGTTCTTAGTTGGCATTTGAACTCTTGTTACTCTAATCTTACTCTCTCCATTTAATTTAATGAAGTTATGGAGTTTTCCAGGGATTTGACTCCTGGCCTCTTAATCTGAAGATCTGGTTCTGTTCACTACATCATCATGTCTCTTCAGTCCTTGCTAGCTGCAGTGTGGTCCAGAGATCCCAGTAACAGCCTTGGAGTGGTCATGGGGGGGCATTGGTAGAAATGCAGAATTTCATGCCCATCCCTAGACCCTCTGAATAAACATCTGCACTTGAACAAGATCCCCAGGTGATAGGGTTTGCGCTTTAAAGTTTGAGGTGTCCCCTGCTGAGCTTCCAAAGCACCAAACAGGGATCCTCTCTGCTTATATAACTTATATTTATTTAACTTAATTCTCTGCTACAATGGCCCGGACTAATTGGCCCTGCCTTGCGCATAAGCTAGGTGAAACAATCCTTTTACCTTATGACAGTATGAACTACCCGTGTTAAACAGGAACGCTCGGTGCCTGGGCAGCATGAACCCGTGGCTCTTATGTGCTCTCATTTAAGAGGAAGTCCTGCCAGAGGGTGGGGGAAGGGGGGAGGTAGGCAGGATAAAAGGGGTCAAATATGTGGTGACAGAAAGAAAACTAATTATGGGAGGCGAACACACAATGTAAATATATATGCCTTACTGTTAAAATGTACAGCTGAAACTTATCAGATTTCGTTAACCAATGTCACCATAAAAAAATAAATTAATAATAATAATAAAAAGGCAAAAAGGTAAAATAAAATAAAAGGAAGTCCTGTGGGAGATCCTGGCTCTGAGGCAGCAGAGACTGGAACATTTGAATTTTGCAGTATGGGCCAGTTTAGTTTTCATTATATTCTGGAAAGTTTCAATTCGGTCTGACAGCCATAAACTGTGTAGCGTTTTGCGTTTTGCCTATTGGAAATGACCTTAGTTTTTAAATCTCTTACTCTTTCTATTGCATATTTAATCACATTTAAATAGCTTTACTTAAAATAAATTAAACAAAGTTTCTCAGGACTTATTCTATCTGGAAATCTTACTAAATTTCACAAAATCTTTGGTAATTTTAAGTAGGAGTTATCTCTGAAATAACCTTATTCACTGATGATAGTAGTTGGAGATCATAGAAGCCTGGCTTGTTTGCCACTCAGTTGACTACTGTCAAAACAGTTAAAAGGTCTTGAATTAGAAGAGGTTAAGTTACAGTAATACTTAAAAAAACTCCACGAATCATAGGAATGACTCTTTTTATATGAACTTATAATAAGACATGGCAGCTTTAGTATGCTTCAGTTAAGTATGTTTCTATGGAAATTCTGGATGGAAATGTCATTGCTACAAGTTGTATTTTCTAAGATTTATAGATGTCAAATATTACATTTGTTTTATCTCTGTTCAAAATTATTTTTCTGTCAATTTTAACTATGCAACTGTTTCTTTCTTAATAGCTTTTGGAAATGCCAAGACTGTAAGGAATGACAACTCCTCTAGATTTGTAAGTATTTGTATAAGCCTAAGTGTTAACACTAATATTTAGCTCATGTATGTTTAAATAACTTGTAGATGTTTACTATTTCTTCATACACAAATTTTAAAAATTAGAATACCATTGCTGTTGAGATACTAAAAGTTTTATAAGGACTATTTTTTGCTTTCTGGAATTTTCCTTTTTAATTTCTCTTGGAGTGACAAGCTATTTTTTTTTTTTTTTTTTTTCCATGAGTAATTTCAATGAGGCTATTTAGAATAACTCTTTACTTATCTGAGTTTTGGTGTTTAGAAATCATAATTAAGAGTCAGAAATTAAGTAGAAAGAAGGATAAGCTGGGTGTCAAGTTTGTCTACAGCTTTTGTCCTTTGTGCAGTAGGATCAAAACAGAGGTATATTCTAAAACTTTAGAAAGTAAAATCATTCAGTTTGGCAGTGACAGCTAATGGAATCAGGGAGGGGGACTGAATAGCAAAAACTGAAAGTAGTTGTTTGGAATTTGGTTGAGGTGGAAAATGCCAGTTCTACTAACAGAAACCTTTCCAGCATCATCTCCCATTGCTTTCCAGCATGTACTCTGCACATCTGCCCATGGGGATCTCTAGCCGTGCCTTGCTCTGTTGTGCCTTTGGTCTTTACAGAGACATAGACACTGTCTGGAGGCAGCTGAGGAAAATACGTTGAGTGTGATGATGACATTACGCAATCGGGCCCTTTTTTTCTAGTTTAACGAATTTTATAAATTTTGTAATAAAAGATCATTTACTTTATAAGCTCTCTTCTCATATGCCTTATTTGAGACTGTTTTCCGTGATCTTTCATGCCTCCTGTCTCCAGACCCTTCCTGCTCTTTCTCTTCCCTTCCTCTTTAGCCCCTTTTGGTTTTTTCTTATTGGAGTCATTCAGTGCTTAAGGCAAGAAAATGACCTTCCATGGAGATAGTTTTGATAGCTTGGAAAGTGGGAGGTTCCTAATTCAGAATCTGTGAATTTTTTCCATTGGATTAGCTCCTTCAGTTGTTATAACTGATTTGAGCCATGCCTTTCCTTGTTGAGGTAACATGGCTAATCTCATTACATGAATAGAATTAGAAGCAAAGTGTGGGCAGATAGAAGTAATTCCAATAGCTCAAGCTTCTTTATGGAGATTTTATTTTTGCTGTTTGCAAATTACACACACTTTACAAAAAATATTTGCAAATAGATGTAGTCTACAGACCATAAAAATAGAGAAAAACCATATTGCTTAAAGAGTCATTACTACTTTGTGACTTTGAAATCTAGTGAAAGGCTTGGAAGGTGATTTGACTTACTAAGAAACTTCAGAGAAATCCTATTATAATAGGATTGGGATATGAGATTAATGCTGGATTATAGGCTAAGTCATTTCATGCCCAATTTTTAGTTATTTCTCTGCTTTGTGGTCTGTCACTTGACCAGTAACATACTCAACCCCATGAAATAATCTTATAGTAGAACTCTGTTGTGTTTAAAGTTACTACTATGTATAACAGTGGTTTATGACTCCAGAGAAACTGATTTTCTTTGACAACATTTGATGGGTTAACCAGAATTAACGACTTGATTTCTTCATTGAGAAATCTGGTCGATCCTGCGGTGGTTTAGATAGGTACGCTTGTTGTGGTTGACATTTTAGACCAGTGCTCCCGTGAAAGTGACTCACAATGTCCCCCACACCTCTATCACCTCTAGTTTGACAGACTGAGCTTCTATTAAGAAAGGGACTCAGTGTTTTTGAAAAAAAAAAAATATTAATAAGGCTTTGGAAATCATTGCTCTCAACCAAGGATTTCAGAGGAAAGGAGAAGAGTAATTCGTTGAATATCTGCTATGTACAAAGAGCCAAGTTAGGCACTGGTGAGTATAGGAAAGAACCTAGAGGGTCAGAAAAATTTTATTACCAAACCTCTCATTCAGTAGGAATGAAAAACCCAAGTTTTCTTTAAAAACTCTGTTTTTTTTTAAACATAGGTCTCCCTGCATCTCCTCTTGCAGCCTATTATCCTTTTCCTACCAGCAGCCGGAGTGATCTTTACAAACTTAAGTCTCATCACTGCCCTGCTGAAAGCCTTGGGTGGTTCCCCCTTGAACCTGGAATACAGTACAGGCTCTCTGGGGAAATCCTGCATAGGCTGGGGGGCCTGCTCTGCCTTTGTCTGCCCTTACTCGGTCTCTGCCACACAGGCCTTTGTGACTGTCAGGCCTACCAAGCACTGTCTAGCCTTAGTCTTCGCAGTTGCCTGCGCTCTGTCCTCAAATCTTTGCATGGCCTGCATCTCGTACTATTTAGATATCACCTCGAATTTCCTTTCCATGATGCCTTTTCTAGACTCTGTGACTTCATCCTGTTTTTATTTTTTTCTGGCATTCATTAGTCTCTGGCATTATTATATTCACTTCCCCTGTTTACATGACCCTTGACCTTAGAGAGTGAGCTCTATGGGAGCAAGGTCCTCGGCCTTCTCGTTCGCTATGGGGCTTCAGTTCCTAGAACAGTGCCTGGCACCATAGTGGGCACTCAGAAAACATTTATTGATGTTACCTTTAAGAAGCTTATTGACCAGTCAGAAAAAATGGACATGTTTTCTAAAAGTAATTACAGCACAACTCATAATAAGTTCCCCATGAGAGGTGCAGATTAAGTTTTGTGAAGTTCGGAATAGAGAAGCTGGGGGAGTCTGGGGCAGAAGACAGTCTTGAATGGCCTGTGAGATTTATATGTGCTCACATCGAGTGGAGAGCAGGCAGAGCTGGCAGTACAGCATGAGAAGCCGAGGAGAGAACCAGTGTGGACCTGCACTTGTCAGTTAGTGGCTAGACCAGAGGGTCTGGTCTGGAAGGGAGCCGCAGGCCAGAGGGCTGGAAAAGGTGGGTTAAGGACGCAACTGGAGTATCTGATTCAGGGTCTCAGACTTTATTTTGTAGGCAATGGGAAGCCACTGGTTATTTCTGAGTAGACAGTGACACGATCAGAACCAGGCTTTTGGCAGTAATCAGGATGTGGCTAAATGGGATGAGTGCCATACCAGTATCAACAGAATTCTCAGTGCTGTCCAATAGTTTAATAGTTTATCCCTACTCAGCTTCCTTTCTCATTTTCCACAGTGTTTGTTCTACTCTCTTCAAACATCCTATCCTTTACTCTTAGCTGGTGATATTATGCCTACTTCACAGAAATATCATCATCATCACCATCTTCCTCCTTATCTAAACCTTCAACCTTTTTTCTGCCTCACCTATCCCTATATCTGTATATATACCTTCCTGTCACACTGGGAAATTTTCAACTCTGGTCTCATACTGATCCTAATCCCTCTACCTATGCTCCGTCCTATGGCCTCTCATGCCCAGGGACCACCTTCCGTCAAAATTGTCCCCTCTCATATGATCGACCTCTCACTCTCTTGTGAAGTTACCCTTTCCCGCCTCCTTTGTAGCTGCTTTGCCTGCTTTGTCCCCTACCATCATGGAACATCACTATATACTTGGTTGCCTGAGCCAGATTCCTGGACTTTTTAATCCTTGTCCCGCTTCTCTCTTTCTTACCTTGTACATGCACCCAGGACCTGTCATTGTGACTATCTGGGTAGCTCTCAACTGCTTACTTTTCCCTTTTGCTACTCCTGCTTAAAGCTACCAACATTTCTTCTCTGATTACTGCCACCTCCTCTCAGCTACATTTGGTTTTGTTCTTTTCCAGTCTATTCCACACTAGCCAGAGTGATCTTGTAAAGAGGCGAGTCTGATCTTGGCATCCTTGTTTAGGAACCTTTAATGTCTTGACTTAGTTGTCAGGAGAATGTCTTGATGTCATGATGTGCTCCAGCTTCCCTCACCATCTTCACAGATGCTGGTTCTTATGCCTGCTCCTTCCTGCTCTCCCACCTCCTTGCCTGCCTAACTTCTGATACTTTGCATTTAAGCTAGGACAGGCTTCCTGCTCTCCCTTTGTCCTGCTCTCCCTTTCTTTGTGCATAGCACCATGGCCACTGTAGGATGTGTCCCCATACACAGTAATGCCCTGTTTACCTGTCTTAATTCTCCCCTAGACTGTAAGTTTTTGAGGATAAGAATTGTGCCTTGCTTTCCCTTGTGAAGGCTTCAGTATCTAGGAAGTAGTTGATAGACCTTCGCTTAAAAATAAGTGAAGACTTTAAAATAGCAGATGACCCATGATAATGAAGAGGAAGTGAGAGAGCATGCATGAGCTAACAAAAGGTAAATTGCATCATTGACTGAGTGCCATGTGATCATGTTTCTTCTCTCTCTTTTGAAAATAGAAAAGAGTTAAAGTAATTTTTTGGGAGAATTATTTATAAACCATCTATCTGACTATTGTTAAGGTAGAACATGAAACAAAACCAAAGACTACTTATTAGATCAACACACCCATTTCCAAACAAAAAACGGCTCTCAGGGCTATTCTCTTAGACTTGTTACTCTTTAACTAGACAATTGTAGACCAGTTCTTTAAAAATCACAGTATGAAAGTCCTGTGTATTTTCTCCGTGTTTAATACACGATCTGTAAAGTGTAATATGAACCTGGTTATATATTGCTGTGTAATCTAGATCAAAAACCCAAGAGAGTAATACTGTTCAGTGTTTGATTCTGAGCTGGCCAAACCACATAATTATGTATTTGATTTGAGTAGATATAAAAACAGTACTTTTAAGTGTTCTGCCATCCAGTACGTTTAGAGTTTCTAGCCATGGCTTAAAACATATTTTGCCTATAAAAATGAAATAATTTATCTTTTCAACTAGTGCCTATACAAGGAATACTTATTTTTGTTAGTTTTATTCTTGACTTCAGTACACACACTTTTCAGAATTTGAAACACAAATCTGAAATGGAAAAGTTACATGACGGCTGAGAAGATCTATTCTTGAATTAGCAGTGGGATATGTTAGTTTTGAACTAATGTGGTATTTAATATGAATTATTCATGGAGACATATTGTTTTGCGTCACAGTTACATAAACTGTAACTTTCTTAATTACATTTAAACAAATGTATAAAGAACTTGGTATGCTATTCTTTAAGAAGATATGCTGACTGAATATTTTGAGGTGAACCTGAAAACTCACAAAGTATTTTTTCGGCAGGGCAAATATATGGATATTGAATTTGATTTTAAAGGCGATCCACTGGGAGGAGTGATTAGTAACTGTGAGTATTTTACTTGAATCCTTTTAAAGAAGTTCAGAATAGTAAAGCATGTATTTATAGAATATTTTAGATACTCAGGTCTTCAAGAGATGACTATAAGAATACATTTTCTTGTACTACTTAGACTTTTAACCTATGTGTTTCAGGTTGTCTTATATAATTTAATAATTTTTAAGGAATACTTAATCTTTACCTTTGAAGAACTTTTTAGGAGTCTGCTAAAGAAGTATGTATTAGTCCAACTATATTTTATATTCTACAGATCTTTAAGCCAATCTAGTAATAAAAAAGATTCTGCAATAGTTATTTTCTTTAACAAAATTATTTTATGATTAAAAACAAAATAATAAATAGTTGATTTTAGTTTAATAACTTTTTGGGGTGACATCAACATAATAAGCGGACCTATACTTCAGTTTTTATTGTAAGACATTTTTTTGTCTTCGGGTTTATCTAAATCGTTGAAATGTGATAGACCCATTAGGTAGAATTACAGGTTTGTTAGACTCCTTTAGTCATGATTCGTGATTTTAGAAGTGAAATGTTCTCTGTCAAAGGCGAGAAAACAAACTGTCAGATGAGGTTTGCTTAACAGCCCCACGTCCAGAGTTTTCTAAAGTGGACGTTAATGGTCAGTACCTGTTATAAATATGGCCTTGACATCAGTGTTTTGTAGCTGTAGTATATGTGGCACTGCCCTGATGTCTCTGCTTGTGTTGATTTTGCAATTGATTAGTTTGAAAAATTGAAGATGATGACTCAGGGTTTGTGCATCTCTCACTGGAGCCATGGCCTGGTTATCTTTTTGAATCCTTTTGTTTTTTTTTGAGAGCCACACTGTTGAACCTCCCACTACATTGGCTTGGCCCCTTTACCACCCTATGATGCTATTGGGATTGTTAGAATGAAAATAATTTAAATTCGACTCGGAAAAAAAATGACACATTGACTCAGGTATCCAAAGTCATGCTCATTATATTTGTTATAGCAGTGGCATTCCTTCTTCAAATGAATTTTTATACTGAACCCCACATCTGAAAGAGATAAAATAAGACCTTATCTGGTTTAACAAGAGATGGATAGCCAGAACTCCTGGACTCCCAGGTAGTCCCTGAGATCTTCCAGACACACTCTACAACTAGAGGAATGCCACTTGAAAGTTAGTGTTCTAAGTAATTTGGGCAAACTGTCCAGCTGATTTTTAAAACAATATTTAATCATTATTTGTAGAGTAACCTTCTAGAGCTAGTTTCCTCATCTTTCAAACAGTGAGATTGAATTGAATAAATTCTATGGTTCTTCCCATTTCCACCATTTTGTAGCTTTTAAATAGTTTAATTTTTCATGACTACACACTTTATGTGCCATGCATTGGGATTATCTATGTTTGCAAAAATGTATAATTACTAGAGAAACGCCTTACACAGAAAGTTTTGATATGAAATGAAATTGGCTAGGATAGTGCTGCTTAGGTTAAATGGTTTTAATATGTCAAATATGGAAGCAAAAGTCATGCAAACATATATGATGTAACCAAAAGCAAATGATTATAACCCTGCTAAGCTTGTTGGACAAGCTCCTTTCATGATGTATGGTAGGTATTGAGAGTTATATTGGAAAAGGTATGCCTCAATTTTAGACCACCATTTTAAGGAATGATTAATTTTTATTCTGAAAGATACTCATAAATCTTTAGCATTTATTCTGTGTAAGACAAATTAACTTATTAATTTAATAATACACTAATTTTTTAAATGAGGGTAAGTTTACTGTTTTCATTATAGAACTTATATCTGAACATTATGGAATTATTGACCTAATATTACTTTTGAGGATATTTAAAGATTACTTATTACATGTATTAGAAAACAACTTAGATTTTACACTTGAAGTTTAAATTCCAAACAGAAATGTCTTCTACCCTCCAATTCTTACAGTATCCATGGAGAATAAATATTAAACACTCAGTTATTTTCCAATTAAGATTACTATATCATCATGAATGGATTTCATATGGTGTTTGTTACCATTTGTTCCCACGATGAAGTTATATTGAAATTTGTGGTAGTGGGAACACCCTGGTATTTTAGAGTACCCTTTGCTTTGGAGAGGAAAGGAATACATTAGTGGTGAGAGCAGGAAATTTCACCCTGCATAGATAGAAGACTGACTCATAGGTGGTCACTGGGAATTGCCGCCTGCTGGCTTTATAAACGGGTGTAAAGCAATGGGTAAACACGCTCTTGTTATCTCCAAAGGTTAGCTTCTTGTGGCCTAGAAAAGAACACAAGGTTTGCCATTTTGTAGGAAGTATATTTTACCTCCTTTTCCAGCAGCCACCTAGTAAAAGTATAGATTGTTGGCTATAATTATTAGCCTGAAAAAGGCACAAAATCACTTGAGCCAGTTGTATACCCACGAAGTAGAAAAGAAAGCCCAATAGCTTACCCTCTTTTTCTAAAAGAGATATGCTATAAAACTTGTGTTGAACTCACTTAAAAGCTAATAATATCCCTGAGGTTAGTATCATTAGGAGAGAGGTGTTTAAAAAATAGAAAATGGTAAACATTTACTTCATTTATGGAAGCACGTCCAGATGTTTGGTTGATGTTTGGTTGAGATAACATTTCTCCTACTTTGTTAATGCTTGTTGGTCTCATAAAATTTATACATTTATATTTGAGGATTTTGGATCTAGTGTTATGCACTAGAAACTTTTGGAAACCTGATGCTTTTATTAATAGTCAGGCTCTTGGTGGCAATTTAGACTGGAGAAAATGTAGCACAAGTCTCAAGGGATTTTATCTCCTAAAAGAATAGCACAGAGATATATATGCTATGAAAAAGTCTCATGATTTCAGGTGTACATATACCTGCATCACCTGTAAGGACAGGAGATATGGTTGTCTTTTTCACCTTAGTTTATCAAGAGCCTAGTGTAATACTTGACACATAGTAGGTGCTCAGTAAATGCTGGGGACGAGGATGGAATTGGTTAAATATAGGTAGGCCTTACATTTTCCTGCTTCATTATTGGGGCCATATTTATGAGCCTACTTACACAGCTCTCAGTGGTTTTTCATGTGGTTCCTAATGTCTAAACAAAAAGACAGCAAGTTATTTAATTCTCTTTGTCTGCGTTTTTCATCCTTGTGATGGGATAATAATAGTACTGACCTCATGGGGTTACGATAAGGTATAAATTATATGTTAACATATAAAGGACTTGTAATAGTGCCTGGCACATAGTAAGTACTCAATAAATGATTGGTTTTTAAAATTATTATATACTTATGTGCTTATTGTCTCTAACTCATAGCCAAATATATCCCTATAAGGACAGATTTACTTTGATTCATTGCTGAAAGATAGCAACAAAAATAGTGTCTGACGCCTAATATATATTTGTTGAATTAATTAACTAATTAATTAATAATCACACAAGTATCAAGTATACAATGCACAAGTACGGCTATGACATAGAAAAATTTATTGAGAAATAAAACTGCTTTATTGGATATTTTTATCTGAATATTACAATTTTTTTTTTATTGAGGTATAATTGCCATGCAACATTATATTAATTTCAGGTTTACAACATAATTATCCAGTATTTTTATATGTTGTTAAATGATCGCCACAATAAGTATTGCAGTAGAGGTGGAGGTAAGGGAATGTCATGTCATGGCATGCCAGATGTTTTAGATCCCTCAGTGCCTGTAACCTGAAAATACATGGAGATCTGCTTGAGATCTGGCTGTGAGACAGCCCTATGGTGAGCGTTCACATCTGCTTTCTTTTACTGTAATACATGTGCACAGTGAGCAATTTGTAAGAAGACATTTGCTCCCTCGTTTTTACTTTAAAGTCTGTCATTAGCAAAACTTCTTAATTGTCATTCTTGAGGGTTATGTTGTCTATTTCCAGAAAAGTGTAGAGTTGATTTGAGAATATGTGTGTGTGTGTGTGTGTGTGTGTAGACACACACACACACACACACATTCTAATATATGAGCAAAAGTAAGTTCATAGTCAGAGTTTTCCACTGAAACAACCATCAGTTATGCCCAGTAACTCACTGGTTATTTGACATTGTTCCTTTAGGGATAACTATCCAAGACAACAGAAACTGAAGGGAGACATTGTAGTTACTCAGATTGTAGGCCTGTAATTATTGCTGAATATATCATTTTGCTTTAACAAAAGGGCATAAATCGATGTGGAAGAGCCTAAATGCCACTCAAATACTTCTTCATACAGTTTATCTTTGAGCAGCTAGAGAGGAGCATGGGGGGCGGGTCAGTGTTCCACAGCATGGGCGTTCGTTGTCATTCTGGCCTCACTGGCAAAATAAAGATAAAGCTGATTCTTCCTTAACCCTGGATCAAGAACTTGGATCATTTCTTTTTTTCAGGGAGGGAAATTATGCTTAAAATAAGATCATACTATCTAATCCTTCACCTGTTATGTTCCAAAGTGATGTGATTTTTTTTTTACCCCTTCCAAACTCCTACTTGTCCTTTTATTCCTTTGCCTATTAAAAACTTCTTTCTCCAGCAAGTGCAAACATGGACATTTTACTTCTTTCATATCTTTGTGTGGAGAGGTTGTTCTATGATAGGCATAAGCACATGTATGTTCTGTGGACTAGCTGGTAATTAGTCAAAACTAAGAAAGCCTCTAAAAGATGGCCTGGTTCTGTGAATACGTAGTCAGGTGGCAGAGGCATGGATGGGATTGGTGGAGAAGTTCTGATTCCAGAGTTATGCTGTCCTGCCCATTGATTTTCCCCTTCAAAATGGCTTAATAGATGCTATCTCTTCCCTTAAAACTTAAATTTATATCAAATTTAATGTGAACTTAAATTTATATTTTGAGGAGGGAATGTAGCTACACTGGATTAAAGCCCTCTGTATCTACATATTCTGCATCCACAGATTTAACCAACAATAGATTGAAACAGATATGTGGGGCCAACTATATGCTTTGTACTATGCCATTTTATATAAGCGACTTGAGCATCTGTGGATTCAGGGATCCTGGAACCAATCTCACACAGATACCGAGGAACGACCAGTATCTACTAAATATTTGGCATGTCTTGTACTCCTCTGTGCAAAATCTTGTTAGCAGAGGCTCAGTCAGTGTTGGCAGAAACATCTAAAGTAGAAGAGAAGGCCGTACCAGTGTTTTGCTTTGACTTAATTCAGGGGGACATTTCAGTAGATTGAAATGGTCAGGTGGTGAGTCCTTGTAGCAAATTGAATTTATGTTCTGTTCTTTGAGTAATTATCTGATACAGCTGCATACTGTTCTATTATATTGGTGCACGGACATAGAAGATAGAATAACGAATGGTTTTTAAGTACTAGTAAATTATTTTGGGGCATTTTCCCTGATTACTTTTCTACCTGGAAACTTGTAACTTACGAGAAAAGTCACATAGAAATAGGCCCTAGGGTAATAGACTAAGCATTTTAGGTGGTAAAACCTTCTACTGTTTTGTAGTAAAAGGTTCCTCATTTTAGTTGTTTAGAAGTTAAATAGTTTATGTAAGTACACATTTCCAAGTGTTTATGGAGTTTGCATCATTTTGCTGGAAAATTATAAAGAGCATAAGCATGATACCTTAGTCCCCCAAAGCTTTGAATTCTGGCCTATGGCTTAGTGACAACGTGATGTGAGCCTCATTTTCTCATCTGTAATATAGGATTATAAAACCAACTTCAGGGAAATATTCATGAATGCACAGGGAAAGGTCAGTGAAAGTTCCCTCTCTACCTCCCCTTTGCATCTTTCCTTTTAAGCACATATCGCATTATGCTTCATATTTGAATGCAATAGTAATGACTGATCGTATCAGTGTGTGTGATTCAAGAAGTACATTGGCCAACATTCCTTTCTACACTCTGCACAAGCGAATATTATTCTTTAACTTGGTGGCTGTTATCTGCCATCTTAATGGCAGAATCTTAAAACCATCACAGTTTCTAAACCCTCCATTGTCTATGAGCATTTGTTCCAAAAGTGCCAAATATTAGGCTGGCCAGTGCGTTGCTCTTGGTGCAATGTGGCCCTGTCGTATGCTTCGAAGGTATTATTTTGTGTCTTGAAATACCACAGTTGGCTTGTTAGAATGTGATTGGAGAAGTGGCGCCAAACAATTGTCATTATTATTCAGGTATCACTGTTAGGTGGGAAGGCAGCAGGCTGCCAATGCTTGTGAGGCATGGTAGGGTTCTTAGCACTATGGGAAGAGCCTGGGGTTTGTGGGCTTTGACAGATGAAGGACACTTGGTCACTCTGCCTTCTCCACCCCCACCTCATGTTTTCATAAGGGCCTTGGCATCCCACCCCGGAAAGAAATGCTGCTGTTGGTTTGGTGGGTGGGAGTGACCCTAAGCATGTAGGACTCTTGTGGGCCAAGAGGAAGCAGGTCTTCATGTTGGCAATCAGTGCTGGGCTCATCTGCAAGTAGTTCCTAGCACATAGTGGGTGAGCAATGAGTGAGTTGATTGAAGGAATTTGTGTATAAGTGGATGAAGTACATTGTATCATTTGTTCATATTTTTCATGTGAATCAAGTTACTTTCTTCTAGGCTTGAGGAATTTCCTGTAAGGATTGGCTTCTCAATGAAGATCTGCCCATGCCCTGTGGGTTCTTTCTTCTAAAACTGTGCCAGTTCTCTCAGATTCCCATGAAAGCTTGGCCACATGATTAGTAAAATCATACTGCATTTTTATCCTTACCTGCTTGCTTATTTCGTCTTCTACTCTGCATGTCACTACTTATTAATTGAAATGTTCGATTCTTAGAGATGATGAATACTGCATAATCTTTCTTTAAATTTTATCTCACTTGTGCTTTCAATTTCTGTTTTCTTTCTTTTTGCTGAATATAAAGTCTTCATTATTTGAGGGCATTGGCAGTCATCCAAGTCAAATGAGAACTGGAGATGAAAATTAAACCACCATAGCATCCTGTTCCTAATAATTTTTGTATTTACATATTTTTGTTCTCTTTTTAGTTAACTTAATTTTGTGCTTCCTTATAACCCATCTCTTCATTCTTACAAGTGACCTCATGCATTTAGAGTGCTCTACGACCTCTCTTTCATCATATCTACACTCTAACTCTGCCTAGGCTCCTTATCGGATGCTGGTGTGAATTCCAGAAATACAAATTAAGATGTTCAATGACCATTTCCAGAGAAATTTCACATTATTCTCTCCTTTATGCATTGTTTGGATTATGTTTAGACTTTAGTCTGATTGGAATTCAAATGTGTCTGTTCTCTAAAATTAGTGCTCAATAATGGCATCACTGATTTGGACTTTTATAAATAATTTTGTCTCTGCCCGTAGAATTCAGAGCCTCTTTTATATCACTGGTCAATGATACGCAGGAGTCCAGGTGGGAATATTCTCTGCCATCTCCTCTGTACATCCACAATGGCTCGTTTTTGGTTGGCTGGCTTTTCTTTTCTCTTTTCTTTTTCCTTTTTCCTTTTCTTTTTTCTCTTCTCTTCTCTTACCTCTCCCTTCCTATTCCTTCGCTTCCCCTCCTCTCCCTCTCTCCCCGGCTCCCCTTCCCTCTTCCTTCCTTCCTTCCTTCCTTCCTTCTTCCTTCCTTCCTCCTCCCTCCTCCTCCTCCTCCTCCTCCTCCACTCTCTTTCTTTGTGAAAGTTTGAAAACTTGATACCACATCAAATTTATAGGATGAAAAATTATCTATAATCAATGAAAGTATACTGTCAAATATCACCAAGTTCTATTAAATGAGAACTACTTTCATTCTCTAAGACTTCATGATATCAGGAAAATCTGCTTCATTTATCCCAGTTAGCAGGGCATGTGGATATAGGATGGGTTCTGCATTTGGGTCAAATGACCTGATTTCGAATCCTACCTAAACTCTTGGACTGTTAATTTTTTCATCTGTTAAATAATACCTTATAAAGTGGTTGGGAGGATTCAGTGAGATAAGTCTATAAAGCACTTAGCACACAATAAGGTCTCAAAAATATTAACTCATTTTTTTATCATTATAATTATTTAGTGGGTTAGTAAAGCTATATTTCATTGCTTGATTTGATTTGTAATGCTACCTTTTGAAGAACTTAATGTCATATATTATATAAAACCAAGAGAATATCTCTGTAAAACTATATTGTCTTTAATCAACTTGTTGACTATATCGTTGAATTTATTGTGCATATTCACTGTTGTCTAAAAGGAACCTCGATTGTTTAATATGGTGATTCTAGTTAGAGTTCAGCTTCATGAAAAAAGCTGAAAATGTAGTTTCTGTTGTTACTAATATAAAACAGAAAGTGAAAAGTGAACGGGGGGAAAAGGAACCATGGTGGGTTTAAAAGCAAAATTAATACTATACTATGATTTGATTTTCTCTTTAGATCTTTTAGAGAAATCTCGAGTTGTTAAGCAGCCAAGGGGCGAAAGAAACTTCCACGTGTTCTATCAGCTGCTCTCTGGTGCCTCGGAAGAGCTTCTCAGTAAGGCCGTTTCTATGTATTAATTTTTAAGTGTTACACATTTCCCAAAGCTTCTTTTTTAAAGATATCTTATATACTTTTCCCCTTCCTTCTTAAAAATTTTCCATGACTCTGGTTGAAATGAAGAGCATGGTATATTTGCTTTTGTCACACCCCAGCATTTGTTTGATACATATCCCTGTACCTCACCAGATACTGCACCCTGTGTCTCAGATGGTTTACTGTAAGAGCTAGATGTTGGGGGAGGGCTTAATCATAAAGTAAAAAAATAAAATGGAAGAATATAATTATTCCATTTGGGGAGAGAAAATGGTCAAGGAGCTGTAGATGAGTACAATTACAAAAAAATTGTTCAGAGAAGATTTAAAAATAATGGGAAGACGCAACTGATACTAGAGTTAAAAATAATGACCTTTTGGATATTTTAGAGACTACATAAGTACATAAGTATAGTATTCAATAGCAATAGCCAAGTGATAAAAAGTTTTGAACAAATAGTTCAAACAAAAAGAGCTATGGATAATCAGCAATACCTAGGGGAAAAAAATATCCTTACTAATAATTAATAAATGACATTAAGACAACTATGAAGTGTTCACTATACATACATTAGCAAAAGTTATTAAAAAGGATAATGCTGGCAGAGTTGTCAGGCACTGATCTACTTAGAGCTTCTGGGTGTCACTTCAAAGTGAGGACTAATTAGCAATCCAAATAAGTCATAAAATGATCAGAACCTACTGCCCAGGCACACCAGTTTTTAGAATATACCCCAACGAAATAATTCAAAAGAACCCCAAGAACATTTTATATGAAGACATTTATCTCCGCCCTCTATTTATTATTATGAACTGGTGAGAAACCGAGTGTCCAATGGTGAGGGAATCACTAGGCAGACATCATGTTATAATGAAATAGTACATTGAAGACATTTTATCTTATAAAAGTATGGGAAGGGCCTTACCCATTAAAATAGGTGTAAAAAAAACAGAGTCTGAAATATGTACAATGGTGATAAAGTGATTTTAGAAAAATGCTGTTATTGTTATTTGGGCATTAGTTTTTGTTCTGTTATTTCAATAGAGAATATGAAAGTCATTTTTTCCTGAAGGGATAAAGGAATGACATCTTAAAGATAATTAGATTTATTGAAATAGCTTATCAACTTGTATATGTGATTCAATAGATAAACTTAAACTTGAGCGGGATTTCAGCAGATATAACTACCTGAGTCTGGATTCTGCCAAAGTTAATGGAGTGGATGATGCATCGAATTTCAGAACCGTTAGGGTAAGTTGTAATCTATTACTCTTTAAAATGAGTAACCGTATACCGCTCAATCGGAGTTGGTAACACGTCTGCGTTTTCTTTAATGTATAACTCATACTAAGGTTTTAGAATTATGTAAGAATTTGTTGTATTTTTATGAGTTTGCTGGTTTTACTAGCTCAAAAATCCAATAATATTGTGAAGTCATGCTTTATTGGAGCATGTGATCTTACTATTTATCAAAAGGAGCTTTCTTATTATATTATCTTGGAGTTTGGACTCTTTTAATGTTGTTCTGAAATACTGAGTGTTTTTTCATAGCCAAAGCTCAATAATTAATTTTCAAACGTGAAAACTGAACTTAACATGTCGTAAGATTATGAAGTGAAACTCTTTTTGAGACAGAAAGTTGTTTTTATACAATTTTCAAAAAATTATGAATAAACCAGAATGATTAGCATTTTATGTTCATTAGAAAATTTATTTTAATTTATATTCTATGTTTATGTGGCACTTTGAAACTTACTCCTATTAGGACATGGTATGATAACTGTTATTTACTTAAAAATGAGACAGTCGTGATGGTGGGGAGGAGGGAGGAGTAGATCGGATTATAGATGAAACAAGATTGGCATCAGTTAACCCCCAGGCTGCGCGGACCAGTACCTGTCCGTGGTCTGTTAGGAACTGGGCCACACAGCAGGAGATGAGTGGCTGGCGAGGGAGCAAAGCTTCATCTGTATTTGTAGCCACTCCCCAGCGCTAGCATCACCGCCTCAGCTCCACCTCACATCATTAGGCTTCAGATTCCCATAGGAGCACTGGTCCCAGTGCCAAAAAGATTGGGGACCGCTGATAATCTTTGAGGGTGAATGGAAATGACTTGAGGTTCTTTTCCTGCTCTTTTTACTTTTGTATGTGTTTGAAATTCTAGGTAGCTTAGTCCTATATAAATAAATAAATGAATAAATAAATAAGATGGGCTATTCTCCAAAAAAAGCATTTCTTAGATGTGTCATTTTTTTCAAACTGTGTAAGCATCTTCATATGGGAGGCCTATTGATTCCTGGACATGATTTTGAGACTTGAGTTCAAGACAGTTCTAGAACTACTTTGCCTGGCAAATTGTTGACACTCGGCAAAAATTTATGACTGAACAAATGTTCCTTGTTACCTGTTGTGCCTTGGATCAAGTACTTTACCTTTGCAAACCAGTTTTTCTCATATGTAAAATAAACAAGGAGATTTTTTTGTAAGGAGTTGTGAAACCTTTTTGTTTGGTTTTATTTCTAACAGTAGAACCCCAATTTAAAAAAAGATAGACACACCATTACACACACACACACACACACACACACACACACACACACACACACAGACTGCCAGGAACCCAAGGCTCAGCTCTCAGCCTCTTCTCATTCTATCTTCCTTTTTATACTCCCCCACCCCACTCACTTTGCCACAGTACACGAGATATCTTAGGGCTCTCTGGATCACAACTTGAAACCACTGAATATAGCCCCACATTGGTACTACATCAGATCTATTGATAGGTTTGCCTTTTGGAAGGTTTATTCTGGGGCACCTTGTCTTTTGTTGTTGTTGTTGGTTTTGTTTTTTCAGAAACATCTGTTATATGATTCATAAAAAAAAAAAAAAAAAAAATAAGAACTAGGCAAGAAACAGGAACTTTTTTTCCCCCATCTCAGAATGCCATGCAGATTGTGGGTTTCATGGATCACGAGGCCGAGTCCGTCTTGGAGGTGGTGGCGGCAGTGTTGAAACTGGGCAACATCGAGTTCAAACCTGAATCTCGAGTGAATGGTTTAGATGAAAGCAAAATCAAAGATAAGAATGGTAAGTCAGTAGAGAATCAACTCTGTTTAACAAATTTATTTTGAACCCCTGACCCCAAATTTTTAATTTAGGAAGTAAAATTTGCTTTTCATTGGTTTGAAAAAGCTTTCCAGTGAAACTGAGCAGAAACATCATTACAGCTACATTTTAAGTCTTTTGATGATTATGTTTTATACTATTGAATGTGATTTAGAAAGAACACCCTAAGCCTTGAAAGTGATTATCAGCAGCACATATACAGTCACTTTCTGTGTCCATTCCCCAACAGAGTTAAAAGAAATTTGTGAGTTGACTGGCATCGATCAGTCAGTTCTAGAACGTGCATTCAGTTTCCGAACAGTTGAGGCCAAGCAGGAGAAAGTTTCAACTACACTGAATGTGGCTCAGGTAGGTGAAACGTTATGTCCGGAAGTGAGTTTTTAAAAAGTTTTTGATCGTTTTATATAAGTGGAAGTAAAAAATTTACCTTGCAAGTTATTATCTTAACTCTAATTCAGTATTTTAGGCATCCTTCTAGGCACTTGGGGACACAGCAATAAAATAAACATAAGATCCCTGCCTTCATGGAGCTTAAAATTTTGGCAGGAGGAGCCAGACAATAGCCAATAAACCTAGTAAATAAATAAATTTGTCTCCTTTGGTTCAAGCAGGTGGTGAGTGCAGTAGGCAAAGAAAATAAGTAGGGCAGAGTAAGGGAGAGCCATAGTGCTGGGGATGGGGAAGTTGCAGCTGAGTCAGGTGAGAAATGACCAGTTTTTTGAGCATGAGTGGCATGATCAGCCTTGTATTTCAAGGGGTCGTTACAGCTGCCCCGTGGAGAGTAGAAGTAGTAGAAGGAGGATTAAAAGCAGAGTGTCTTAATTTGGGCTGCTGTAACAGAATACCATTGATTGGGTGGCTTAAACAAAAAACATTTATTTCTCACAGTTCTGGAGGCCAAAGTCTGAGATCAGGGTGATGGCACGGTTGGGTTCTTGGTGAGGGCTCTCTTTGTGGCTTATAGATGACTACCTTCTTTCTTTATCTTCAATGGCAGAGAGAGAAAGAGGGCGAAAGTGTGAGTTTGAGAGAGAATGTGTGCTCTGGCATCTCTTCCCCTTATAAGGGCACTAGTCCTGTCATAGGAGCTTCACCCTCATATCCACAGCCAAACCGAATTGCCCCCTGAAGCCCCATCTCCAAATACCATCACGCTGGGGATTAGGGCTTCAACATAGGCTTTTGGGGGGTACACAAACATTTAATTTACAGCACAGGGGAGATGTGAGGAGTTGTATGATAATCCAGAGATGATGGTGGCTTGAACCAGGCATTGGCAGTGGAGTGAGCATTGGTCACGTCTGGATATATTTTGAAGTTAGAGGCAATGAGATTTGCTGATGGCTTGTTATGTGGTATTTTTACTGAACTCAAAGGGTTCGCCACTTGGAGTATTCTGTGATTGTTGTTTGGTAGTTTTATTTACTTGAAGCAAGTGAAGGAGACAGGATTCACATCCAATACTCTGTTTCCCCTGTAGGTAAGTTTAGCTATTGCTTATATACACTATTTGGTTAATTACATGTTGGTTTCTTCTTGGCAGTTGGCTAAACTTATCTGGATTTTGTTAATTACCTATTGATTTCTTCTTTGCAGGGGGCTAAACTTATCAGGTTGGGTTCTGGTCAAGTTCATCTTACAGCTCCATCTGCAAAATACTATGCTACATTTTAACATTTAGCAAGAACAGCATGTAGTAAGAATAAGAATGGCTTAGACCTTGAGACCCTTGTCCTATATAACAATATGAAAGAAAGAGAAGAGTTAAGGATGACTCACATTTTTGGTCTAAGCAATTAGAAAATGGAATTTCTACTTACTGATTTGAAGAAGACAGTGAGTGGGAGAAGCCAGCTTGTGATTAAATGGCCAAGTTGGCCTCCCTGCCTTCCTTATTGCACCATCTTCATCCTCCACACTTAGGACAGCGAAGTCTAAGACACAGATCTGAGATGTTTACTTCTCTCTTTTGGTTCAAGTTAAATGGATGGGTGAATGGATGCATGCATGCATGTATACCTAGGCAACTTCTGGAGACCCTGTCAGCATAAACCCTTTGTTCTATGGCTAAACATTTCCCCACCCGTCAGTGCTCATCTGGACTAGAATTAAATGACTAATTCAGGACTTTTCCCACTCAGGTCTACTTTGTCTACCTGTATTTTCATCCTCCTTGTACTTAGCCTTACGCATCTTTAGGACAGTAGAGTGGATTTAGTCTTTCCCTCTGCTGCTTTAAACTAGTCTTTCCTACTAACTCAAGAATGCTTATGTGTGTTTAGTTTTCTTACAACGGTTACTTCTTATTTTAGGTGAGCTGTTTGGCTATGGAAAATATATAACTATGTATACGTAAGTTTGGTTTGTAACAGTTTTTTCCTAGCTATAACCATTGTGTCTTTTTTTCTTAAATTTCTACTTCTGCCATCAGTTCTATCCAAGTCAACCCTACTAATTCAAACTCAGATGATGAGTGACTTTGTTTATCAGGAAAAATATGTTGAAGCCTGCTCAGCACAAGATATAGGATGTAGACCATAAGTAAGGACATGTGGAATTAAGAAAGACTTCATGGAGAAGATGTTTCTGAACTAGTCTTGATGGATTTAGATATATAAATGTAGACAAAAGGGCATTTCAAAAAGAAGACAGTGAGAAAAGCCAGGTTTGGAGTATATATCAGGAAGTGGGTTGATCAAGCTTTGCTACAGCTGTGGATATCTGAAGAGGATTCAAAGCAATATGGCTGGGAAGGTTAAGTTTGGAGTAAGCGAGTAGAGCATCTACAGCAGTAGTTCCTGGACTTGAGGGCGCATCAGAATCACCTGGAGTGTTTGTTAAATACAGTTTGCAGGCCATACCCCCAGAGTGTTTGATGCAGTAGGTCTGGAGAAAGACCGAAGGATTTGCATTTCTAACAAGCTCAGAGGTGATGCTGCCACTGCTGGTCCAGGGACCGCATTTGAGAACCACTGTATTGAAGGTCACGCTGAGTTTAGACATTTTCAATAGCCAGAGTGGGAGTTGTTAAGTATATGGTGATGTGATGGAAAAAACCTCTGGTGTTTAAGAAAGCCCTTTACAAATATCCGTATATGGAAGATATATGGATATATTTTGGTCTGTTTTTATTGTGTGTTTTACTCTTGCTTTTTTATTCATTCTTTACAGAAACAAGGCCCAGGTACCTCTTACTTTATAAGCTTGAGTCACCTTGCATCACTGTGTAAAACTTTTCCACATTCCTTTAACTTTGGCATAAAAGAATTTGACTAGAGATCCTTGATTATTTAGCTCCTATTCAAGTATTTTTTTTTTAATGTAAGGTTCAGGGTATTTGTTTCTACCGATCTTTTTGCCTAGAAGGTTTTGATTCCAGTGAGAAGTGATTTGTTTTATTAACTTTTCCTCATAGCTTCAATTCTTGAGCCCCATTATCATATTTATTGCCTCATACATCATTGTCCCCAGGGCATTTAGATTTGTTTCCTCAGATATGGTGCTTAATATTGAAATGATGGAAACTAAAGACAGAGTTATCATTCGGCTTTCATCACGTACTCTCTCCTTGACTTGCAAGGCCCTCTGTAAGCTAACCCTACACAGCTTATCCTAATTTATTCTCTGCTAGTTCTCAGTGCTACACTTACTTTTACCTGGTGCCCTTGCTTCTGCTTGTCTCTCACTCCACATGTCCCTGCTCATTCCTTCTGTATCTAAATGGTCTACCTAATTGCACCTCATCCAGGGAGCCTTCCTTGATTACATAGGCTCTCTAATTCTCCCTTTTTAAAACTTTTTTTTCTCCTACAGTTTGGCACTGCCCGCTGATTGTTTCATTCATTTTGGTTTGACCTCCCCCATTCGACTGTAAGTTCCTGGAGGATAGGCCCCGTATCCATGCATCTCTGTGTCTCTGCCTTGCCTAGCATTTATTGTCCTGGGCCACACCTGATGCGGGTCACTTTGGCAGCAGGTGCCATCTGGAAGTTCCTCAGGGAGCTTCACACAGGTGCAGAAATGCACAGTCTTTTCATCTGGGATGGTGAATCAGCATATTCAGTGTCTTCCCTTGTTTCTACACACCTTATTAGTGATCCTTAAATGAGAATAAACATTCCTGCACTTTCTGGAGGATATTAACGTGGAGCTTGGGTGGCACGAATCAGACTCAAGAAATCAGGGGTGGCAAACGGGCAGCTCCAAGGGCCAAATATAGCTAAATAGGCATAATTTACTTGACTAGAGGATAGGTTTTTTTCATTTTTGTTCTGTTTGCTTGCTTTTTACATTTTGAATTTGCCTCTAACCTGAAATGCATCCTCCAGCCCTGCTGATTCCACTGCTTCCCATGCATTTCTATTACTCAGTCCCTGGAAGTGTTTGAGTTGGAGACTTCTGGAATAAATATTGTTTGAAGGAAGCAGAAAAGATTATTATTGGTTGTGAATACACTTTAAAATAGCTAAAGGACTTGACCAGAATAGATTGTCACTATTAGTTAAGGTTCACATTGAAATGGTAGTTTGTTAGAAGGAGGTGTAGCATACAACTAAAAAAACTGGCTGGCATTATGGTGAAAAGGGGTCTGCTTATAAAAATTTAACATTTTGAGATTATGTGGTATTTTGAGATAACTAGGATTTGTAAGACTAAAGGAGAAAGAATTAAAGAATTATATAGGCTTATGAGGGGTAGTGGTAGAGGAAGAGGATACTTCAAAAATCATGCTATATATCTATAGGCTTACTATGTGACTGGCACTGTTCTAGGCACTTAAATTTCCTTTTTTCTTAATAAAAGTAAAAACTAGAAGAAAGGAGATCAGAGAAAGCGTATGCATCTAAATTTAGGCTTCTTTGTCTGTTTCAGTATTTTACATGAATTTTCTGCTGTGGAATCATTCCCACCACCACGCCAGCACAGCATTGTGCAGTTAGATTTATTTTCTGCCAACTTCTAGGTAGATTTTCTAACCCTAATTGGAGTAGCTAGTTGCCTGAGACTTAGGGGGAAGGTTTGGGATTAGCTAGGAAATGTAAGATGAAAGGAGAAGGTGCTCTATGTTGCCAGGGATGTGTGTTATTAAAGTCATTGCACTTCAATTAGGGAGCAGTGTGGAGAAAGAATTTCCATATAACCCAATAAATTGTGGTTTTTTTTTATAAAATAAAAATATAATGATTTTCTTTAATAACAATCCCCAACTTTCTACTTATAAGCAATGAAATACACACATATGGCCACAGTATTAAAAACAGTAGCAAAACCTCTGGCTTTCCTTCCCTGAGGCAGCTGACACCCATCTCTGGGCCTCCACAGGAGTGGTGGTGTCACACTTGGCACCCAGTGCACTGAAGGACTGTTAGGTTCTCTCAACCAAACTTAACTTTCTCCAGCCTGCGGATTCTCAGTCGAGGTCATGGAGACATATACATCTTCTACTGCTTCTTTGACAAATAGCTATGAACAGCTTTCAAATAAATAAATTAGCAAATAAAAAGGTTTTATTTTTATTATACAGCATGTTGTCCAACAATGTCTTGTTGTACTACTCACTGTGGAAGATTTTTAAAAAATACTCAAAAGATTGAATGAAGCCATTTTAATGTATTTCCTCTGAATTTCCTTTCCTATGTATCATCGTTAGGAAAAAAATAGTTTCATTGTATTACACACACAGTTTTTTATTTTCACAAAACATAAGCCTTTCCCATTTCATTACCTAATTTTCATAATGATCGTTCTGTGATGATTGTGGGACTTCCCCATCAATAGGTATTTATTTATTTTACTATTCTCCTTTGCTGGACTTCTAAATTGTCTCTGATTTTTCTCTTTTCCATAACTTTGAGATGAATATCCATGTGGAGAAAGCTTTTGTAATATTTAGAATTAGTTTCCTAGAGTGTGAAAAGGTATAATAACTGGGTATAATTTGCCTAATTGTTTTAAAGACTCGACTGTTCATCCAGAGTGCAATGAAAACTGACTCTGAAAAGAGAATTGAAATAAAAGAGCTTTAAATATTTATTAAAATCTTATTAAAATTAAGCATTGTAGTAATTGTGATTATTGAATTTTTTTTTCTTTTTGATAGGCTTATTATGCCCGTGATGCTCTGGCTAAAAACCTCTATAGTAGGTTGTTTTCATGGTTGGTAAATCGAATCAATGAAAGCATTAAGGTACTGAATCTCTATACCCAAATAAATCAGTTGTAATAAATGGTATTTGGAGTATAAACATTAGGTTAAAAAGTATTTTAATTTTATTATCAGACCATCAGTCATCACTTATAAAGATTGTTCCTTGAAAAGAATTTACATTGTACAGGATTGAAATTTTTCAGGGGTTCTATCTATTTTGTTTTGTTATATGTCTTGTTAGAAATCTCACAGGCGAATAGTCTTTGCAGAGTTACTTTGAGAGTGCTGATTGTGGACATCTATGAACTAATTGTACATACTCCATGAAAAGGTCACTTGACCTCTTTAGCTACTAATATGTTCTTAAGTAACAGGGTATTGGGCTAGGTGATTTTGAAAGACCTTACCTGTTGTAAGATTCAGTAAGATTTTTTTTTATAATTAAGCATCACTAATGCTTCTTTAAATAAGTCATCTATTATTAAAATTTCTGAAAGATTCTATGCCAGTATATTATCATTTAAAAAAAACAAAAACGTAAATTATAGTTATTCTAGTTATGGAACAATGAACTGGTAATATATGTTTGTAATATATGTAATATATGTTTGGTATGCTTTTAGTGTTATTTTTCATGCCTAAATTAACCCATCGATTTGAAACTTTTTTTAAGGCACAAACAAAAGTGAGAAAGAAGGTCATGGGTGTTTTGGACATTTATGGCTTTGAAATTTTTGAGGTAAGCATTTTTCTATTTTTCGTATTTATCTTATTAATGGGGAATAGTTGGAAATTTAGTCTTATATTTTATAGACAACATTTAGAATAATTAATATAATCTTGAATCTAAAAATAACCTTTGTGTAGATATCAAAAAATTTGGATGTGTGTGTGTGTATTTAAAGTGCCAAGAGCTAGCACTTTGGAGGTAATGCTGTTTAAAAAGAACTTCTTGTATCAATACTCAACTTTTGAAATTACAAATTGAAAATTCTTACTGTGGAATTTCCAGCAAGGTATATGGACATAATGCCTGTAGTCCTTGGTTCATTTGTGGGATGGAAAGTGAGGCATGACAGCAGGATACTGGCCATGGCCTGGCCATAGCTAGTTACTTCATCTCTGTGAAACTCAGGCAGAGAGGGTCTGGATTAGATGATTTGGTAAGTCTTATCCAGCTGTGTTCTTATGGTACTGAATTTGCTACAAAGGTTGAAATAACTTCTAGGGGAATTCATAATGAATTTTTAAAAAATACTCCATGCTTATTACAAAATCAATATTTAAACATTCTATATTATATTAGAATTTCCTATTTACCCCCTTGTTAACTTTGACACTGAGAAAGCATTTTAAGGACTTTCAAACACTTATTCTCACTTTGAGAAGTGGTATTTTAGTTTGGTTCAGGAAAATAACACATAGATGAGTTTCTCCTTTTTTTATTCTCTCCTACGAATAATGATTTGTGAATTCCTTTAAATAACCGGAATAACTACCCAAAGATTTTACATGTACCAAATTATCAGGTTCCCAGAATCATAGAAGAGACATCAAACCATTTTCTGCTGCTAAGCTAGGACTTTCTAGCAAATGCCTTTTTCTTATAACATCCATTTTTGTGGTAGTGCATTCTCCCTGCTTGACCATGTTCTGTATTTAATAGCTACTCATTGAGGGCTGAATGTATGCAAGCGCTGTGGTAAGTGTTGCGTGCATTATCTGATGTAATTTTCACAAGAACTTCATGAAGTAGCTGCTATTATTACCATTTGACAGAGGAGGAAGTGATATTCTGATGGTCAAGTAGCTTCCCCAAGGTTACATGACTACCAAGTGGCGGGCTCAGGACCTAAACCCCAGGCCTCCTAATAAATAATAAAAGGTGTCCTACATGTCTTTTTCCTCACTTTTCTCCCCAAACTCACAAGGTCCTTGATATCTGTAAATAAAGAGAAAAAAAAGTCCCTGTTCTCGTGCCTTTGTCTTCACTCCAAGCTCCTGGCCAGCATGAGGAGGCTTCCCAGAGTTCATCGGTGCTGGTGGCAGAGTGTGTGGGACAGTCATGCTGTGCACTGGCTGTCATCCCCCATGCTGCATCCAGAATACTGCTCGTCAGCACAGTGTCTGTTTATATTGGTGCCCCTTGAGCAGACTCTGCACAGGGAAGCTTCTGGTTCCTTGGTAAAAGGGAAGAATCTAAGGGTTGTGAGTTAGAGTGCTTGCATATACACAGAAATCACTGTGCCAGAATTAATTTCTTTCTAGCAAGACCTCAGGTTACTGTCACTAAATGGGCAGCCTGTCAAAGTCATTCTTTGCAGTTGGCAGGGAAAAGATTTCTTACCTGGCACATTGCTGATCTAAATTTAGATGATTTCATGAACAGGGTAAAAGCAGAGATCTCACTAGAAAATTAGAAGAAAAAGATGTATTCAATGATATATTTCTAAAATCAAAGAAAATGATTTTATTATGTTTTTATTTTGCCAGAAAAAAGAGAGATTTATTGATCTCGAAGCCAGTGGGCAGGTGCTTAATTTCATGTCACAATACATGGAAAGAAAAAAAAAATATTATAGGATAATAGGATTATAATGGGACGTTGGCTTGACTTCATCTTCCAGTGTGGCCTGCAGTCTGATTAGCTATGGGAAAAGAGACCCTCACAGCACTTAGGAAACTGAGTTATACCTCATGAGCAATTTTGACCTTGTATAAGTGAGGGAGTCATTTCTCAAGTCTTTATTAAGTGCTTAATATGAACCAGTTGCAGTGGTAAATAAGACAGAGATGTTCCTTGCCTTATGGAGCTTACTGGCGTGGCTCTAAGATTGAGGATCTATTGCTGGCTGAGGACACATCCTATTTGGTAGGAAATTCTAATCAGGAAGCTAGAAGACTTTGTTAAAGTGTGTTTGCTACAGACCTAATCAGAATAGAACTTGAATGTTCCGAATGGAAGTATCCTTAACTTGGCACTGGGTAAAATACCCTTTACCAATCCAAGAATATTTCACTTATGGTTAATTGAAGTTTCTCTCAAAGCCCATTGTTCTGAATGTACTTTCCTTTTGTAAGTTATATCACCACTTTTCTCAGCGCTGTTACAGCTATGGACTTTAGTTTATAAAAATGCATGCATTACATTTCTAGGTGGTTTCCTTCCTTTCTTCAGAGGAATACCTGAGTTTGGCAGTTCTCTAACTTAGCTGCACATTGGAATCATTGGGGAGCTTTTGAAAATTCAGATGTTCAGGCAGTACCCCAGACCAATAAATCACAATCTCCAGGTATGGGGCCCTAGCAGTAGTATTTTAAAACTCTTAGATGACTCCGGTAGGCAGGCAAGATTGAGGCAAATTGCTGTCATAAACAGGAATCTCCAGAGCGAACTGTAAATTCCAGGCATATGTGGTGTTCCTGACTTTTGACCTCTGCACAAAATGCCCTATAAAACATCCAACCCCACCTACAGTTCATCTTACCTGAACTTAATCTGTGTGTGTGTACATATATTCCTGAAACCAAACAGGTTACATTTTTACTCTGTAATCAGAACTTTCGGTCAGGGCCAAATTCAACCAGTCATATGTCTGTAGCAAATCTTATCATAGCCATAAAATCGTTAAACGTTAATTTTCCTTCTCCATGCGGCAAGTGCTTTGATTTTTTTCCATTTCTTTGAGAGAATTAACATTTGTTTTTCATTGTAATTAATTGTTCTCTCCATTTTCCTGTCAAAATCTTCTCAGATTCATCTTCCAAATGTCTTGATTTTTAAAAAAATCTATATGTTATTTATTTTATAAATAAATGTATTTGAGGGGAAGTCAGGATAGAGATTAGGTTGGATTTGAAACAGTACTTTTTAATGCCCTTTGATACACAATTAGAAAGTTTTTTTTCTTTTAATGTATTCACATACATACCCCAGATGCCATCCTGCATTTTCCTGGATTATCAGCAAAATTAGAACACATGAATGTCAGGAAGCCAATAGGGTTGAACACTAGGAAGCTAGATAATTAAGAACTTAAAATACCACAAGCGGAAGTACGGGTGCTCAGTGTATGACTTACAAAGAAGTATTCAGAATCCATAACAATGCAAAATTGCAAATTTCTATGATATTGTCTACCCAAGTGAAAAGAAACTGATAGAATATAGAGAAAATTATGCCTTTGTTCTTCAGTGAAAATTGATTGCAAGAGTTAAGGGTTCTGCCATTCAGAACACCCTGGGTAGCACTTTAAAAACTAGACAGGCCCAGAAAAAATTTTTTTTTAACATTTCTAATTCTGCCTCATGACCCTACTTGACTGTTCTCATGAAGACGTTTTCTAGCTGAGCTGGTGGAAAGCTTTCATTCACTTTGGTCTGTTTCTAAATGGAAGAGGGAAACTGATGCATTAAACCATGGGATGATGACACATGGGTTTGACTGCAAACATTCCAGTGCTAGCTGGGTGAATAGCTCGGCCTTGTTGGCTGCATGTGATCTGTTGTCAGTTTGGAAAACAGATTAATGGAACACTGATACAAAAATAAAGTGAAGTGAAATAAAATTCGTAGAGGAGAAAAATTTAGCTATAAATCTCGGTAGAACTTAAGTCCTATTTTACAAAGAAAGAGAATTATAATCTAAATACTCCAATTCCATACAATTAAGTTTGAATATACTTAAAACTGAAAACATGGCCTTTGATCTTAGAAATATTTATAGCATCTATAAAATAACAAATGCCATTCTTTAAAATAATAAAATTAAATTCAAAGCAATGTAGAGCAATGTTACAATTCAACTTTTTAAAGCACTTCTAAGTATTAAAAGGAGCAGGTAGCTTAATGAGGATATTACTTATTAGTGTCCTAGGAGTTGACCAGAACAGGTCTGCAGAGGATAAATATTTCACTTTTCGTACTATTGAGCTAATTTCACACTGACAAAATGGTAGTTATTTTCGATCAGGCATTTTCTATCCATCTTGCTCTTATAAACCACATTGAAAGTGGCCCGTGTATAGTTTGGATATTACAGGCTAGATGCAATGACTGTTTAAAATGAAACAATCTTAACAGTTGGCCAATAGTCATTTGTAGCCTGGTAAGCCTGTCTCATGATTATACAATTTCTTTTCTAAACTGTTTTAAAAAGAAAATTGATTCTGGTTATAGCAACACTTTCTGTTCCAGTTTTCATCATTGCTCTTGCTTTAACTTTTTAAATCAAAGCCTATTTAAAAATATTTAAGAAGAGCACTATAATGCTGTTTTTATTAAAATTTAGTATATTTGAGTCTGTACCTGGAAGAAAAACATTATGCTATATTTAAAGGGAAGTTTTCTAAAACTTTAGGTAGTCATTCAATTTTGTAAATGTCTAAAAAGGACATTATTTAATGTTAAATGTTTTTCTCTTATTTTGAGGATTTTTTAAAAGTTTATTTTCTAAAAAAAAAGTTTGATTTAGGGCCAATTTCTTGACATTGTGATTTTTAAAAGTGGATTGTTAAATACATTATTATTATTTTTTTTTATAGGAACAGTATTTTCATTATTGGGGACTACCCCAAGGCTTTCCACCGAGGAAATCTTTGCTCGAACAAAAAGCACATTCGAAAGCAGTAATATAGCCCAACTCCTCTAAAACAGTAATATAGTACTCAAAATTCTATAACTCTTATATAAATGTACTGTTTCATATGTTATGCAAGAGACTTCATTGTATATAAAAGTATAGAACCCCCACTCAACTTGATATATCCAAAAAAATTTGACCTCAAATGGAAGTGTTGAACTGTAAGAAATATCAATTAAATATGTAATTAACAGTACTTTTTGCTTGAGTAAGTCATGGCCTTTGTGTTTGAACTGCTCTCCTATTTCCTACACATAATATTCACCAGCAAGATCTTTCTAATCTCACCATCCTAATGACAGATGTGATAGAACTGTCTCCTTGAAAGGAACTTTACATCTTCCTTTCATTATTTATTGTTTTTAAAGAGTGCAAGATTTAAATATCTATCTTAGAGTATGATATAACATTAGCCTCCTCTATTATTAGAACTATACAAATGTAGTAGTAGGCCAGTATTTTTTGATCCATCTTTCAAAATCATTCCAAGCACAAAGTTTATGATTGATATTTAGGATTATAAACTTAGTTATGAACTCTCCTGGGAGTAAGATTTTCTATTTCTTTGATGTTGAAAGGATGCACTTAAACTCTAGAATTCTTGCAAGAAGCCCTAGAGTTTAAAATTTTGGTATATTATATACTTCTAAATATGGTAAGTGCTTACTATCCCAATCTGCATTGATAAATACAGTATACAACTATAGAACCCAGAAACCTTCCTATTTACTTGTGTTTTCTAGAGCAGTCCAGTGTGGTTATGGGTCATTCTGAGTTTTATTCAAGAGGACTGTATGATGGAAAATTCTGGATGTATTTGTTTGAAGACCTTCCCAAAAGTTTTAGTTTTATCCTTCAGTCTTTAGGGATAAATGCGGGTTTGACAGTGGAGAAAAATTCCATGCATGTAGCATGGGTAGAAAACTAGAGACGGAGGAGGTGAGTCATTCACGGGAGCAAGCGCCTACCCACTTCCTCCTTTGAGACTTTGATTCATGGGACTGACACATGGGAGAGACTGCCACCTCAGCTCAGAGAGTGCTGACCACCTTCACAATTCTTGACAAACCAAAAAAATATCCAGATATCAAGTTGCTTTGGGACCCTCATATTCATGTGATAGTTCCTAGACCCAGTTAGCTATTTTGTGAAGGGGAGAGGGAAAACCTGGTGATATTTAATGCCTGTACAAATGGAGAAATGCATGAGACCTGTGCAAGTTTCAGCTAGATGAACTGTTACCCGGCTGTTTCTTAATTTTCTGCAAATTATAAATTTTTGCAAGTTTTTAAAAAATGATTCGTGATGTCCCATTTTCCAAAAAATTTAGACAATGTCAACAATTTAAACTTAGATCACCAGAAATGTGATTGCCTTCATTTTCAGCAATAATGATTGCTCTGGCGGTTCATGACATGTTTTGGAGGCTGTGAGGTATGTTTGCAACAGATGTGGAGCAATTTCTGTGGGGAAGTAAGCTGGTTTCTGCCCTGATGATTGTGCTATTCTATTTTTGTTTTTGTTCTTTAAGCTGCAGGATAAGGTCGATAAGGTCAGAGAGTCAAGTTTTTGTTCTTCAGCCATCTCTAGAACATTCTCCTTACCACCTTGTTGGTGTTTGAAGGGGAGACCCAGCACAGATAGCACAAGAGCGGGGCTTGCTGTGGTGGGAAGGGGAGGTTCTCTGGATCTTGCTGAATCTCTTTATTCTTTCTATGACCTGCCAACTGCCTCTGTCCCTGACTCTTTGGATGGATGTATCATACATTTTTTTCTTTTTCCTGGTAATTTAAAATTAGAAGTTTTGTCTTCTGAAGCCGTAGGACTTCAGGCAGTTTACGTGATGTATGATTATTTTAGTCAAACCATTTCATCCTGAAGAGATTTCACCTAGCAGGACCACAATTCAGACACCACATGTAGGTACTGTGGTTCTTTCTTTTGACTTGATTGGACATGTGTCTTGATCTAAAGTGTTATGCCAATCAGAAATATGGCCTGAATGGTAAAATCAGTAATTTGTACCAATGAATAACTATCAATAAGTCTTTACTTTTAGAAGTTTATTCAGATTAAGAACTGACTGCATTTTGTGTAATCTGTCCCTTTTTGCACCAGAATGCAGTAAGTATGAACTGTTTGCAGTGACGGTCTGTTGCATGCTCCTGTGTTAATGGCTTCTCCAGCTGTGTGAATTTTGCAGTAAATGGCTATTGATTAACTTTGTGGATATGAAATACAGAATTTATACAGAGATTTAAAAAAAATAGAGAAGAAATTTAATTTAGCTCTAACTTGCTCCTTAAGCTGTGTTGTAATTGTGAAGCTTTTGCCTCTGATTTCTAATCCGCTTGTGTGTATTTCATAGTCCTGTTCTAGAAGTGACTTCAAACTGTTCATAGCCACATAATGTGTCTTAAGGACACCAGTCGCTCTCTCCTGCCTTCTTCTCATTTGTTGCCATTGAAAGATTTAGTATAATTTTGTTTAAATACCTTCATGGGCACAGACTTATTAAATAATAGAAAAGATTTACTCCATGAATTTGTTTTCTAAAAAAAAAAAATAAATAAAACAGTTCTGTTCATATAAACCATTAAAATATTAGCTTTATTTACAAGTTTTTCATTTGTGTAGTAGCATTATATAAGGGTATATTTTACCAAACCAAGAAAAACCAGACTTTCCAATATATTAAATGGCCTTATACTGATTATAATAATAATAATAAGGCATCTATACCAGATAGACTATAACTTCTAATCAAAATCATTAGGCTACAAGGATTGGAACACATGGTTTTTAAAATTTTTATGTGAAAATGAGTACTAGGGAATGTCCTTTGTGTCTAAGACTGTATTTGTTGAAAGTATTGAACATAAACATGTGCTCTTAAGTAAGAACCTTCAAGATTAAAAAAAAATAACTTTATCTTTGACTCTATTTAATATTAAAAGATCAGCCAGTAATAGTGTATATGTTTAGTTTAGAGTAAAAAATTCCTCTGATTAGTTAGTTCATCACTGGTAGTTAGAACTCCTTAGCTGACTTCCGGGAAAGAATGTGGTCAGATGCTACATGGTAAGTATCATTTAAAAATTTGTCCTAGGTCGGACCAAAGTTGATTTTGAAAGGTCAAATTTCATAAAAACTCTATGACTTTTTTGCTTTTGTCATTTATGGAGAGATATAAAGGCTAATAGTTCTGTGTATTCACAGGGAGGAGCCAGCTTCATTCCACTATTACTCAAGGACCCTTGTAGCTCATTCATTAGTCCAGGACTAGCCATATCAGTGGGGAAAGAATCAGGCTTATCAGTGGTGGGGTCATACGTCTTTTACTCCCAGTGCCACCTTCTCTCTCTCCCTCTCTCTGCAAAGAGGTGGGATAGAGGTGATAATAACTAGTTTTATTAGCAGATCTACCTCTTCCTGGATGATGTGGTTCTTGGTGAAGTATATTCATTCAACAGATGTGCATTTTGTGCCCTCTGCAATGCTTTAAGCCCTGTGGGTTCAGAAATGATTTAGGCATGGATCTTTCATCAGAGTTCATAGGAGAAAACTCTGATGTGAAGGAAAAACTACTGAGGATCATAAGAGTAATAAATGTGTGAGCCTTTTGAGAAGAGATTTTTTCTAACTAGGGAGATGATATTGCTATGCTGATTCTCTTGAGTCAACATTTTGTAGACGTGTCATTCATTTACTCACTCATCAAATACATATTGAGTATTTATTTGGTGTGAGGTGCTGGGCATACTTTTGTGACTAAGAGATGTATAGTCAGCTCTTGCCCTTAGAAATGTACAGTCTAGTCAGACAGATAGATATGAAACTAATCAATACATATATCCACATATATACACACATATATACATTTAGAGTAATTTTTTTTCAAGCGTTAGTATGTACGAGTTAGAGAACTGATCTTGGGTAGGGGAATAAGAGGTCACGTCAAGAAGACTTTCTTGAACTCCAAAGTTAGACCTGAGAATGGAAGATTGAGAACTTATAAACTTACTGTTCTTTCCCCCCCCGCCGAACCTTCAGGGGAAAGTGTACTTATTTGTATTTTTTTTTTTACCACATGTAGGATGCTTCTTTGTCAACTAAAAACTTCATCCTTCAAATACTGCATCACTTGTGTATACTGCATTCATTCACTTATCTCATGAATCATTTATTCAGTGCCTGCGATGTGCAAGCCTCTGTCCCAGGAGCTTTGTGCTGGATCAAGTTAAAGAGACAGTGTGTGACATTTATCGTAGATTGAGATGTTAGAGTGTCATTGTTATGGGAGAGCTAATAATATGGTTTATGAGGCTGTCTTCATTTTTCTCCATACAGGACAACAGCTTTGAGCAGTTCATTATTAATTATTGTAATGAGAAGCTGCAACAAATCTTCATTGAACTTACTCTTAAAGAAGAGCAGGAGGAGTATATACGGGAGGTAATGTTGAAATATAGTTTTTAAAAATGTTCCTTTTTCACTCATAATACAAACTCTGGATTCAGAAGACTATATAAACACGACCCTAAAATCAGATTTATCGAAGTTTAGCCATATTGTGTCTTTTAAAAATTTGTTTGGTACGACATCTATGCCAACTTGAATTTTCTTTGTTGTTGTGCTGCTAGGGCCCAGAACAATGCATGGCACACAGTAGGTGCTCAATAAATATCAGTCATCTGGCTCAAATCTCACTGGATTCTAATGCAATAATGTGAAATAATCTATTAAGAAAACAGTCTGAGATGAATGGACAAACAACTGTGGTACATTCATACAAGGGCACATTATGCAGAATAGAAAGGAAAAAACAGTTGATATACACAATTATATGAATAAATCTTAAATAAGTTATGCTAAATGAAAGAAGCCTGACTCAGAAGGCTGCGTATTGTATGATTCCGTTTATATGTTGTTCTAGAAAAGGCAAAGCTGAAGAGATAAAGCAATAAAGACAGAAGTCAGTGGTTGCCAGGGGGTAGGGGTCATGAGAGAATGTGACTACAGAGGGGTAGCTTAAGGGAATCTTGGGGGCTGATGGTTTTGATGGTAGTTACATGACACTATGCATTTGCCCAGACTTAGAGAGCTGTATACCAAAAAGGCCAAAATTGCTGTATACCAAAAAGGCCAAAATTGCTGTATATAAATTTGAAAATATTTTGAAGCTTTGTTCAATCTTGAAAAGCACTGACTTCCTAAAAATTTATAATGAAAATAGGTAATATTTGTTGAATGCCTACTATATGCCAGCTATTGTACTAGTGCTACGTATGGACTGTCTCACTTAATACAATTTAAAAATAATCAGAAGTAATGTTTACAAAGCCCTTTCCTCCTTAATTATAAAACACATACTTGTTGTTCACCCTTTCATTTTTTAAATAGCCAGTCTTTTTCTAAGTGTAAAATTATTTATTTCAAAAAAGTAAAAGGAAATTATTATATCTTTATTTTTGTTTCAGTTTTTATTTGCCTTAATATTTTAGAAATGATACATATTTTTTTCATTTTTATAGTCATTTTAAGTCATTAAGGACACTGAATTTTTTGGGGGGGGTTTCTAAATATAGATTTTTCTAATACGATTGTTATCTCCAGTGACTTAGTAAAATAATCTATTTACTTGAAAGCGAAAGCATAAATTTTCATTTTTCTTTTAGAATGATCATTATGCTTTAGAAACTTTTATACTTGTCTGACACCTTTGATAACATAAACATCCTAAAAGCCAGAATAATTTTCTTCCTGTCTTCTCATCATAAAGAGAATGCCCAAACTTTGATCTGTAACTTAAAACAGTTTGTACAGATCGTCTAAAACACTTTTAAGAGTATATAGGAAGATCCCTATCTTGGTTTCTGAATGAATTTTTTCCTTTCAGAAGAAAAATAAATGTTTACATTTAAATGGGCAGAGTGTAAGCAGATACGGAATGATTACATTTAGCCTCACAGATGGCTTTGTAACTAGCATTACAACTAGTGGATAGGTTCTTGTATCTTTCCTTATGTTGAAAATATTTTGTCTTAGCCCTGGAATATTTTCACACATGAAATAGTTAACTGCCCTACAACATGGGATTGACTCAAATTAATTTTTTCCTTGTGATTACAAATTAAGAAGAGAAAAAACTAGGCCTTAGATTCTTGGGATCAAGTTCTGACTTATTTCCTCATAAACATTGTAAGTATACACAAAGTAATATTGACCCAAGGGCCTGTTGAGTAAATGTTTGGCCTAGGGCCAGTGAAGTGCATGGGAAATCGCTACAGATGGGAGATTGGAATGGGAGTCAGTCTCAGAACAGGTCAAGGGCGTTCATTTCAATCAGATCATGTCAGTGGTGGACTGCCCCACTAAGAAAGTTTTGGGAACCGGAAGATGACATTTGCAGCACTGATTTTATAAAGGAATTATTCAGAGAAGACGTGAAATATGGTAGATGGTGGGCAAAGGCTATTTTCTGGATGCGGCATCATCATATGGAATTTGATTTTGTTCTATTTTGTTTTTCAGGACATAGAATGGACTCACATTGACTACTTTAATAACGCTATCATTTGTGATCTAATAGAAAATGTGAGTATTAGGTACAATTTTCTAAAGAATGTCTTAGTAATATAATTCATTACTTACAAATGATCTCACTGCTTTCAATATTATGCTTTAGTATTTTCATAATTTTAGTACCTTTCTTTTGGGAACTGCGGATTCTGGAGACTTTATTGTAATCCTAAGGGGTCAAACACAGTTCTTAAACACATACATAGGCAACTGGACATTTTGATATTTAGCCTGGATCCCATCTGCTCATCCCGTTGCCATGTCACAGGACCCATTCATGATGTGCACATGCCATGTCCTTAGAGACACCAGTCTTGTCCTTGTGTTGGGAGCCCAGGTCTAGTCCATGGCTCCTAGGAATGTGAACACTGATTAGAGGAGGCTCGGCGCAGCCATAAAGATTTTTCCCAAATCAAAATAATCCATTTCATTTCTCAAACTCTTAACAATCTCTTATTATACTATTCAGTGGTTTTTATCAAAAAGATAATTTTTGGCGAGGATATGGAGAAGAGGGAACCCTTGTATGCTATTACTGGGAATGTAAATTGGTGCAGCTGCTATGGAAAACCCTGTGGAGTTTCCTCAAAAGGTTAAAAATAAAACACTCTTAAGATCCAGCAATTCCATTTCTGGGTATATATCTGAAGGAAATGGAATCAGAATCTTCAAGAGATATCTGCACTCCCATGTTCATTGCAGCATTATTTACAATAGCCAAGACATGGAAACAACCTAAGTTTTCATCTACAAATAGGTGGTTAAAGAAGATGTGATATAAATATATGAACATTATTCAGCTGGGAGAAAGAAGGAAATCCTGCCACTTATAACAACATGGATAGACCTTGAGGGCGTTATGCTAAGTGAGATAAACCAGATAGAAAAAGACAAATACTGTATGATACCACTAATATCTAAAAAAGCCAAATTCATAGAAAGAGAATAGTGATTGCCAGGATCTCAGGGGAATGAGGAAATGGGGAATATGGGTCAAAGGGTATAAACTTCCAGTTTTACATAAGAGGATTAAGTTCTGGGGGTTTAATGTACAGCATGGTGACTGTAGTTAATGCTGTATTATATACTTGAAAATTGCTAAGAGAACAGATCTTAAGTGGTTTCACCACAAGAGAGAAATGGTCATTTTATTAGTGATAGCTAACTGCTATGATTATGTCGGTAATTATTTTGTAACGTGTGTATCAAATCAAATTGTATGCCATAAATTTAATGTTATGTCAGTTATATCTCAGTAAAGCTGGAAAAAATTTTTTAAAAGAACACACACAGAAACATGCTGTTCAAATTAAGAGTTAAGATAAAAGACAGCCTCAGGAGCTGAATTAAATAGCCCCTAGGAGTGGTTCTGGTATAGACCTAGCATCAATTCAGAAAACGTATGCAGAGGTCATTGTGTGTGTGATTTTGCAATTGGCCACAGGCTAGGGGATATGTCAGGTGACACAGTATGTGTGTATGTACAGGAAAAGGCTTGAAGTGTGAAAAATTACTCTATAACTTTTAGCAAACTTCCTGAAGCCTAAGATATTTTTACATCAGGTTCTTTTTACTATAAATGAATTGATTGCGAGAAAACTGATTTGTGTGTAAAAACCTAGAAACTCTTGTTTTATGCTTAGGATTACTAACAATCCTGGCCTTGCTAACAAAATAATTTGAAATAATGCAGAAACTTTATTGTCCTACAGTCTTTGCTGTCATTGGTAGGCGAGTGCTATGTTTCAGGAATGCAGTTACAGGCTCTAAATATCCAGCAAATCACTTTCAATTCATCTTTAACAAGTCTTTTTGGAAATTATGTAGTTAACCAGTATTTTTTCTCTCAGTAGTCAAGGAATTCCCGAAAGCCGTATCTTCGATTAAATTGAATATTAAAAAATAATATTCAAAGCATCACTATTTTTCAATGAAAAAGTAAATTTTGTTTTGAAAAATCTGAACAATGTTGGAACACGAACACTAATATTTTACTTAAGCAATTCAAAACTCTAGTGTAAAATCCAGAAAACCACTAGATTTTTTTGAGAATTATTTCTGGTAAATTTTGTGACCATGGTAATTTGCTATGGGAAGTTTAACTTTTAGAAATCATGACTACTGTGTTTTCCTTCATAAATATAATGTTACACTTATTTCTCTTTAAAAAGAAGAAAAAAGAATAGTTGGTAATGCACTTAATTTAACTAGATTATCTCAGCCGAAAACTCCCTTGCATGTATGCTGGAAGAAGCTCATGTTCACGTAGGAACTTGTGTACTCAAAGGAAGTGTTTCCTTCCAGCATCACCTCACAATCCTGTTTATTCTGGGGCTGTTAGGAACATACTTGATTCCTGAGAGTCCGTACTTCCCCTGGGTTTTGTGTGGAATAAATAAATGCTGGTCAGAGGATGTTAACAACCTTGTGAGGAAAAGGGGAGAGAGAGGACTTTTGCCTGGTGGAAGTGGGCGGGGTTGATGGTCAGAGGAGTGGACTGTTCTTTTTGGGATGGAGATGTGTGGGCCTGTAAGGGCAGCTGAAGGAACGAAAGAATGGCAGCCTCTATTTAGCAAAGTAGAAGATTCCTGATTCAGTTTCATGGGTCTGACTGCTCTTGGGATAAATATGATCACGGGGTCTGAATACAAGACAAATTGTCCCTCATGTTTAACATCCAGTTGGAAATTTTATATGGAAGAAGAACTTTATTCTAAACAAATATGCTGAAAACACAACTTGATTGCACTGATCGTTAAAAGCGGCATCCCAAATCACATTATATTTTTTTTTCCTAGAAAGTAAACTTTATTTTGAACACATGAACATCTGAAACCAATTTCCTTCTCAAGCTTTGAATCAAATAATGGCCTTGGAAGACTGTTCTGTGTGTTTTATGACCACATGTTATAGAGACTGTATTGTCACATTAGTTTCTGACTTTCAGATTTGTTTTTGAATCTTTGAAGTCTAATTCGCCTTTTTCTAGCATATGAATTTCAGTTAATTGCCAGCTAAGATGGCTGAGGTGACTCCTAAATCCTGTTCCGTGGGGAGAAGCCGTTTTGCAGGGGAGAGAGAGAGCTCTATACTGTTCCCAGCTCCCCCCCACACACACCTGGGATACTGGAAAAGGGCCGACTTCTGTGGCTTCTTGTTATTTGTTTTGATTCTCAACTTTTTGTTGTAAATGAGCGGAATTTTCTTGTGACTAAGTTGATTGTGTTTGATGGTGTAATTGGGAATAATTATTAAAACAATACAGTGAGGAAGGAAGGAAACTTTTTTTTTCCTTTCTCCGAGAACACAAATGGAATCCTGGCCATGCTGGACGAGGAGTGCCTGAGGCCTGGCACGGTTACCGATGAGACCTTCTTAGAAAAGCTGAACCAAATCTGTGCCACCCACCAGCACTTTGAAAGCAGAATGAGCAAGTGCTCTCGGTTCCTCAATGACACGTCCCTGCCTCACAGCTGTTTCAGAATTCAACATTATGCCGGCAAGGTATGAGGGAACTGTGAGCACCCAGTCAGGCCTGCAGAGTAATTCCTTCTAGGAGACTGTGCCTCAGAGATGGCATTCTGACCACTGCCAACTTATGGGGATAAATTGAGCTGCTAAAATATTAGAATCAAGGGAATATAGTCAGTAATATTGTAATAACTGTGTATGATGTCAGGTAGGTACTAGACCCATTGGGGGGGATCACTTCATAAAATGTATAAATGTCTAAACACTATGCTGTGTGCTTGAAACTAATATAATATTGAATGTCAACTGTAATTGAAAAAAATTTTAATTAGTAAATGTTTAATAGAAATAGAATCTGGGCTATGTTGAGCAGAATCTTATTAATACTCATAGATGAAAGGAAAGCCAATGAACTTAATGAAAGAATTTGAATGTCTTTTTAAAAATCTATTTTATTATTTTCAAGCTCTAAGGTATCCTACAAAAAAGATCTATCAATGCTAATAAAAGGGAATTTGTCAGTAAAAATTACAAGTCACTAAAGACTTATAAGGTTTTTAAAGCACAAATTATTTAGCAAAAATAATGAATTCTTAGATTGAGATTTTGAAATGACACTGGGGAAAATACTTTTCTTTTTTAAGTACTTAGTTGCTTAATATTTGGGAGAATTAATTTTATCTTACCTAATATATAAAGATAGTGTTAAAAATAATTTTGACAATAGATTAATCTTTAGAACCATAAAACATTGTTTGGAGTTAATATCCCCTTATGAATATGGTTGCAAACTTCAAAGGGAAGAAGATCTCAATTATGTATTTTTATTTAGTAAAAATGAAGTATACAGTATCTGAATTACCTTTAATTTTAAAATGTTGGAACTTGATACTTCATTGTTTTTTCATTAGCCTATGTTAATAAAAGATACTTTTCTGGTCAATTTTGCTGCTTACTTGGGATGCCTTTGAAAATGCAGGGTTATATCTACTTTATTTCCCCCTATCTACTTTTAAAGAGACTAGAATTGGGTCATGCGAACTAAAAAATAAAACCTCAAAAATTTACTCGAACACCAAAAAAAGAGAAAATCCTTTGAAAATGCTATGATAACATTTTTGAGTTTATTCTTGCAGATCCTAAAGGATAATGGGATTTATTTTGAACTCTTCTGTGATTTAGACAGATGGAATTTAAACTTAGAGGCTATTTCAGTATTAGAGTGTGACTAATGTGTTGAGGATTTGATGGAAAAAGAAGAGGCTGCAATATACATAGTCTTGGAATATTTTTAACAGTTGTTTGATGTTCTAGCGTGCAGTATGTCAGTCGTTGAGTCTTATGTGTTGCTCATAGGTACTGTACCAGGTAGAAGGATTTGTTGACAAAAACAATGACCTTCTCTACCGAGATCTGTCCCAAGCCATGTGGAAGGCCGGCCATGCCCTCATCAAGTCTTTGTTCCCCGAAGGGAACCCCGCCAAGATCAACCTGAAAAGGCCTCCTACAGCAGGCTCACAGTTCAAGGCATCCGTGGCCACTCTGATGAAAAACCTACAGACTAAGAATCCAAACTACATTAGGTATTTCTGGCACAAAAAGTTTCTGACAGTTCGAATGTGAAGGCACTCACAAGGAACATCATTTTCCTATTTGCTTAAATCTGTGTAGCCCAAGCAGAGGATAACTAAAGTACTTATAGGTCAAATAATACAGTATCTTGGGTTTGCTTAAAAATACTCCAGTGCCCTTTCCTCCTTCCAAGTAAGGAATTTAAAAAGGGGGTGAGGCTGGAAGTGTGGCAGGGGATAGGAATAGATACTCAATGAGTTTGGGTTGTTGGCACGTAGGGGCTCTCAACTTTCTGTATTTTTTTAATGACAAGAAACAGGATGTAAATTTTTGGGGGATAAGGGTTTTGCATAAAACTTTTGTTGACTTCATTTTGGATTCTTGTTATATTAACTTAGAGCACTGAAGCAAGTGGGGCTTTAATATTCTGGTGTTAGGAAATATGTACCTCTTTCTTTCTTGTGGGAGTTACAGGCCCAGGGAAAGTAATGATTTCTAAAACAATCTGAATTTTTTCAAAGCAAGAGAAAGGACTCCTTTAAAAGTATCCTGTCTCCTTTTTTTGCTTCCACGGCATCTTAGATCTCAAAGTTCAGTAAAGAACAACTAGGATTACAAGTGGCTATATGTATATTTGGTGAACTAGATAATAGAAGGTGTGTGTCTAATGGGTCACATTTCATAATATTGCATTACACCCACACATACCTTCTATCATTGTCTTTGAAAATTCAGTTATGAGGAAAGAGTGAAGAACATTTTTGTGTTTAGCTTGTTTACCTCGTATTATATTGGTAACAATATAAATAGGCAGAATCCCCTAGTTTGATTACAATCAGGTTAGAACATATATTAAGTAAAAATTCTAGTTTCAAAAAAAGATAACCAGGAAGCTCTTTGTGATCAGTTGCTTTTCTTATTCTCAATTGAGTGGACGTCTTTTTAAATTTTTTTTAAAATTCTGTTTTATCGAGGTGTAATTTACATGAGGTGATATGCACAGATCCTAGATGAATGGCTCAGTTATTTTTCACCATTGTATACACTTCGGTAACCACCACCTACATCAAGACAGAACTTTCCATCACCCCAGAAAGTTCCTTTATTCCTCTTTCCTTTTAGCGGCTTTAATGTGTCTCTAAGAAGTCTTAATAAACTCTAAGGTTGCAAATATATTATCATATGTTTTTCCAGACTCTATAGTTTCAGATTTCATATTAAGGTCTATATTTTTTCTTATAATTATCCTGTTGTTCTGCCATCTTATATTGAAAAAAAAAAAATCTCTGTCTTTCATTCATTTGACTTGAGGCTTTTATTGAAAATTAATTGAATGTATGTATAGGAGTCTAGGCCTTAACCCACTAGTCTGTTCCACTGATCTGTTTGTCTGTCCTTTAGCCAAAATGTGGACATTATTTTTTTAATGTAAGAGGAAAAGCATATAAAACACCGTGGCCAAACGAAGTAAGGTTTAACTGTCCACATATTACATGTATGTGTGGAATTTATTTGAGGTTGTAGCTAGGCAGATGCAAACACCAATATTTCACAGTGTATTAATAGGATACAGAAATTGCTGTAACTAAGTCCAAAAATAACAATGGCTTAAAGAAGACTGACATTTATTTCTTATGTAACTTCTAAGTATAAAAATTCTAGGGCTATAGAGCATCTCCTTCTATTTTGTGGTTTTGCAGTTTCCAGAATGTTTCCCTTGTCCACATGGTCAAAGATAGTTCTCCACCATGTCAGAATTTCCAGGAGCTGTTAGCAGAAGATGAGCAAAGTGAGAGCAAGTCCCTATCCTCTTAAGGACACACCCAGAAGTGGTATACATTACTTCTGCTCTGATCCTAGTGGCCAGAATTTTAGTCACATGGTCACACCTATTTGCAAGGAAGGTTGGGAAATGTTGTCTTTCCTTGGGCAGCAAAGGCGGGAAATACAGGGATATAGGGAGACAGCAGTGTTTTTAATCTTTTTATTGAGATGTATTATATACATACAATATAATAAAGTACATGAATCTTAATTATACAACTTATGGAATCTTCATGTATACACCTATGTAACCCCCTCCAGACCAAGATATAAAACATTTCCATCATCCCAGAAGGTTCCCTGGTGCCTCTTCCCTTTGATCTCTACCCTTACCTCTTCCCAGAGGTAACCAATACTGATTTCTCACTATAGATTAGTTTTGCTTGAACTTCACATAAATGGGATCATAAAATATGTACTCTTTTATGTCAGACTTTCATTCAACAAAGGGCGAGTGATATTTATCCAGGTTACTGAATATATTATAGTTGATGTATGTAGTGTTGTGTTAATTTTTAGGTTTTTATAAAATGACTTGAAATAATTTCAAAAGAAATGACCAAGTTTCTCAAGAGTAACAAATAATTACTTCACCACAAAATAAATATATATGATGCTTTGTAAAACACAGACAGATAAATACATAAGAGACAGAATTTAAAACCTAAAATTTTTGTGATCTTTTAGGTGTATCAAACCGAATGATAAAAAAGCAGCACACATCTTCAACGAGGCTCTAGTATGTCATCAGATCAGGTATCTGGGTCTTTTGGAGAATGTCCGAGTGAGGAGGGCAGGCTACGCCTTCAGGCAGGCATATGAACCTTGCCTAGAAAGATACAAAATGCTTTGTAAACAAACATGGCCTCATTGGAAAGGACCAGCAAGGTAAAAAATCAATTGATCATATTTAATAATGACATTATAAAGCATACAGATAACATGTTGGTTTTTTCACAGGTTCTTAGGCAAAACATTCTATGAAAAGTTGGATGTAATCTCTGTTTTGTACCCTTTTCCATCAGGATACCATTTTGTGCCAATTCTTGATTAATTATAGAACTCTTGATTTTCTTTAAGGACAAAACAGGGCTTATTGAATCCTCATTTGGAACTTGTGTGTCAATAAAATTTCTAAAATAAGTAATGGCAAGTTAGGAGGGGATTTGTAATTGGTAAATATATTTGTGTAGAATCATAGAAGAGCATCTTGGATCACTGCTCTCAGCTCACTGGAGAATTAACCCCAGGGAGAGTTGGTGGATGGGCATGAGGGTCCCACTTTACCAGTCTGTACCAATTGAGAAATAATTACAGGAGCAGATAGGGTCCAAAGTGTTAATGTTATTACTAGTAAAGCTATGTGGATGGGAGAATATGGCAGAACTCGGGGCCCTATGGCTTTCAGCTCATCTGCCCTGAATTGCACTCACCCATCCAGTGCCAAACAGAGTGCTGGACCACTGCGGGCCCATCCTAGGAAGTAGCCCCCGTGAGTTCTCCACATGCAGAGAGAACGTTAGTGCTAGGGGGTGGGTCACTGCCAAAAAGAAATCAGATCTTGCCTGTGTAATGACCTTTCTTTTGCTTTCACCAGTCAAAGAAGGTACCCCTTTTCTGTGGGCTATAGACGCCCTCCTGACTACTATAGGAAGGCCAACGTGCCTGTTTTATGGGCTTAGGCAGCAACTTGGGGATTTTTTATTTCACTTATACTGGTGTTACCTTCACATTCTCACTGGACTTGGCCTGTCCCAGGAACCTCAACAGTATTAGACACTCACCCTGTGTTATAAGAAGATAAACTCCAGACATACGATTTTGTCTCTGGTGCATAAATCAATACCTAAATAACATAGGATTTGGGTTTCAGTTCCCACTACTAATTTCCAAGGTATTATGGTTAACATGTACCGTAATACACAGAACATGTGTTCACTCCCTGCCTAGCACTTAGTACACAGATTGGTGGGGTGAAGCGAAGTTTAGTTTTAAAGATTGATGTTGAAACCAGGGTCCAGGATGGAGCAGTCAAAGCCAAGTCTAAGCCTCGCTCCCATTATATAAGGCCCATGTTTCATTGTACCCCATTAGTCTGGCTCTTAGCACTGCTCTCTCTCTAGCCCTGCCCACAGTCTGAGGGGCAGGAGCAATGTTTAAAATGTTTTTAAGAATTAACTGAGTGAGTTCAAAATAGATCTGAGTTTCTTGTACAACCTCCAGGCTCTGATTGGTACTCGTTATGGGTATATTTGGTACAAGTCTTGCCTCTGCTAATGAAATCAAGAAATTGGCTTTAATACCACACTTTCTTAGACTATGTAGTTCTGAACCCAAATTTATATTTTTAATGTTTACTGGATTTGGTTGAATTTGTGGAATTCAGTCTTAATAATGCTTTGATAGAAGGACGCTTGTTGCAAAAGCAATTATACTTGGAAATAAAGCTATTTTTTGTACCATTGAGAACCTGATATTATGATTTAAGATAAGGTAAACTATTTTTGTAACTCAGAAAACTCATTGTTTTTATTGGTTTTTGTAGGGCTGGTGTGGAGGTTCTGTTTAATGAATTAGAAATTCCCGTGGAAGAATACTCCTTTGGTAGATCAAAGATATTCATCCGAAACCCAAGAACAGTATGTAATCAAAACCTTTATACTTTGAACTTATACTATAATTACACGGGCAGGTTCTTAAAGGATATTTCTGACATTACTGAGATGCTACCAAGAATGCCACATTCTTGTATTTATTTGCAAATATCCAAAAGAATGGGCAAATAAGGGTAAAGGATAATGGAAGAATGTGTATTTTTTATGAAACCTCAAAGTCTTTTTATCGGATAGGTTGTACGAGAAAGAAACCATAAAGAAACTTTTTATACAACAATAAAACTTGCCTAATTCATAGGAATTGGTGGTAAATTTCAGTTGTGTAATATCTGAAATATACAAACATTTAAGGAAAGACAACTCAATTATTTAGAGGTACATGAAGGCACTTAAATTAAAATTTTTTAGAAGTTAAAAGGTGCACTTAAAATTATACTTAGTAGAACTCCAAGAAAGTCTTTTTATAAGTGAATAGACTAGAATGAAGTATAATTGGTCTAGTAGTTGCTTGGTAATTGGAAATTTCTAGAATTTGTAAAGTGTTTAAATTGTTTAAGAAAAACTTTGCCAGCATCTCCATTTTATTAATAATCACATCATCACAGATAGTGTGAAGGCAAACCTACACTCAGTTCAGCACTTCTCTGATTTGTCGTAAATGCTGAATCACCAGAATCTGAATTCATCAAAATAGTTTTTGCATGGGCTTTTATCCATATTATCTCTAATTCAGACAGTTAGTGATCTTTTTTTCCAATGTGGTTGACTCCAACATCATAATATTTTACCTCCTGAGGATATCTTTCTTATATGCCAGGAGTATTTGGTAGAATTTTGAAAAACCACCTATCATTTCTTATTAGTTATTCAAATTAGAAGACCTGAGGAAGCAAAGGCTTGAGGACTTGGCCACTCTCATTCAGAAGATTTATCGGGGGTGGAAATGCCGCACACACTTCCTGCTAATGAGAAAAAGTCAAATCGTGATTGCTGCCTGGTACAGGAGATACGCCGTAAGTCCCCAGCATTTTTAATCTGTAATAATGATGCTTACTCACAAACATTTGTTAGATACTTAACATGTATGTCATTTTTATGTATGTAATTATCCCAACAACCTCATGAAATAGGTGCTCTTAGGGTTCCTTTTTTTAAAGATGAGAAAACTAAGGCATGAACCATTAAGTAACTTGCCCACAATCACATAGCTACTGAATGGCAGGGATGGGATCTGAATCCAGGACAACTTAAGAGCTCAAGTTCAGTATTCCACACTGCCTCCCACTGATACAGATATAACAGGAAGTCTGCATCTTGAATTTGGTCATCAAATTAAAAGAGACAATGTTCTTTAACCCTTTGACTAATTATTTTCCAAAATAATGAGCTATTCTATTGCAGCAGCACTGAGAATGGTTTTAATCCCAGAAAACTAATGCCACAATTTAGTAGAATTTGGGGTTTAGTTAAAGGGTTAAATTTCCTCTAGTCCTCCAATATTTGGCCCTATTAACTATGGGAAAAGATTCAATAATAAAGTAATTCTATTTAATGGATATGGAATTTCTTCTAGCAGTTTCTTTTCTCACTTGATTATAGAGGTGTACCACAGGTTTGAGGGCATCCCGAAGGTTTATCTCAAGGCTAGCTTTGAACTTGAATTGTGTTCTCACAAAATGAATTTCAGTGATAAGAACATTGCTTCCAAATGCTTTTTCACTCTATACTTTTTCACTAGAGAGTGAGTTGGAAAATGCATTAAATTTGTAGTCAAATCTCCTTTAAGGTATTCTTCCTCTTTTTCAGCCCTAGAGCAGCTTTGGTATAAGTCAGTGTATAATCAGAGCACAACTTATGCTGACCTTTCTCATATAATATATTTTAGTGTATTATTTCCAAGTTTTAGAAATTAATGAGATTCTTAACTGATTAAGCTAAAGAAAAATTGCTTGGTCTTTAAGAGGATATCTTAAAATTTTCTTTCTCTAGTTAAAAGGGTATAACCAACAATACAAGTGTTAATGTATGAACTTATCCAGCTATATTAATGATAGATTTATTCATATGTATTCTGCAAAGGCCCAGAGGACTTGTTGTCACCCAGTATGGCTGCACATGGCAGTGATACTCAGCTTTTCTGCAGATTCATAATACTCTACTTTCTGTTTGCCTGAGAAAAGGAAGACCAATAAATAAATAACCAGTCCCTAAGGAACCCTTCTTCTCATTTCTTTTTTTGAGATCATTAACATCCGATTTAGAAGTGTACTGAATTTATCGATCTTGAATTCTACAAATATTTGAAACACCTATTTTTCAGGCTCTGGGGATTGCAGAGTGAACAAGACAACCTAATTTCTGACCTCACAGAGTTTTATATTTGGTGAGGGGCAATATGCAATTAAGCAAATAAATAATCAGAACAATTACAGATTGTGGTTAAATGCTAAGAAAGAAATAGAAAACTGAGGTAAAGAATAATAGGGATCTGGTATATAACTTTAGATATGATGATCAAAGAACACCTTCTGGAAGGGGCTACTTCATCAGAAGGATAAGAAGAAACAGCTAAGGCAAAGAACCAAGAATAACAAGTGGTATTTGCATCCCTCCCTGCCACCTGCCACTCCCCAGTATAGAGCTTTTGTTTCTCCATGTTTAAAAAAAAAAAAAGTCACTAGATGTATCATTAATTCATGGTGGTAAGAGTTACAAGCAATATTAATTGTAGACTAAAAACAAGTAATAGCCTAGTTTTTAGGGAAAGTATTAATTTTTCTCTAGTATTATATCAATTTCAGAATTTGAACTAAATACCTCATCCAGTTAACTAACATGTTTTCCGAGCCAGTGATTAAACTCAGTATTTTCTCTCAACCAGATAACTCAAAGATTTTCTGAATACCCATTTTCAGTTACCGATTCTTTTAAAAATCCATATTCGGTGATAGTTCATGGTTCCTTGAGATGAATTTTAAAGTGAAGTTATTTTCGAGCCATTTGGGAATTAGAAAAGAAAACATGGAGGTACCAAATGGATGTCAGAAGTGATGATCAGATATTGTAGGAAACGTTTGTTCTTACAGCCATGGAATATTGCTCTGTGAGGAATCTTAGAGATTTTCCAGCTCCTCATTTGACAGATGAGGAAACTGAGGCCCAGAGAAGGTAGTGACTTGTCCAAGGTCCGAGTGTCCTCTTTGCCCTTCTCTCTGGTATCTTCTTTTGTTTTTTTCTGCTGCCCATAGGTCGATAACATCACCCTCCATTTCCTTTGATCTCCCAAAATGTAGCCTATAGTCTTGGAAGGCATCTCTTCCTACTCAGAGAAAGGGAGCTGAGAAATCTAGGCATTCCAGAGTGTAAGAGTCACAGCATGACTTTAGCACTCTGAAAAGCTAAGAAATTTCATGGCGAATGCCCACATTCTAGTGACTATTCCACAGTAAATATAGTAGAAGCTCTCTTTTCTAGAGATAGTGTCCCAACCACTTCCACTCTCTCAGGCATCAGCCCTAGAGGTAAGAAATGCAGGCTTCTGGGCATTGAGTTTGCTGAGCCAACTCATGGCCTGGAGCCTTCTGCTTGGAGCCTTACTGGGTCTTTGCTTCCTCACTTGGAAGTAACCTCTGCTGCATCTGAACTGCCTGCTGTGCTTGTATGTCTCCTGGGACCCTGTTCCCATTTCATACAGCTGACTTACATCCACTGTAAGTCCTTGAGTGCATGGATGGAGTCGAATTCATGTTTATATCCTCATGGTTCAATTAAAGGGCTATATGCAGAGTAGGAGCTCAATAAATAAAGCTAAGTCAATTAATAGACATTTACTTAAATTCGTTAGCTGATTTCCCAGTTTGAGGCAGAGTAAAAGCGGCAAATCTAGAAAGAACCGGGGATGTGGAGGCTGGCATGGTGAGATGTGCACAGAGAAAAGAGAACACAGAAACATATGCAGAACTCAGTGTGTATTCATTCTTCAATACGCAGTGTGTATTCATTTAATGTGCATTTACAAAGTAGCTACCGTGTGTTGGACCCTATATTATATAACAGCATAATACAAAGAAGGGATGTTAATTATAGTGGGTCCTGAGACATATAAAAATTAATTATATTTAGCATCCTTAAAACATACTTTGGATTAACTATACAGACATACCTCAAAGATATTGCGAGTTCGGTTCCAGACCGCAATAAAGCAAATATTGCAATAAAGCAAGTCACACAAATTTTTTGGTTTCCCAGTGCATATAATGTTTACACTATACTGTAGTCTATTAAGTGTACAATAGCATTATATCTAAAAAAACCAAAACCAAAAACAAAAAACCAATGTACATACCTTAATTAAAAAAATAGCCCTCATTTGAGCCTTCAGTGAGTCGTAATCTTTTTGCTGGTGAAGAGTCTTGCCTCAATGTTGATGAAAATGTAATATTTGCAAAGCACAATAAAGCAAAGCACAATAAAACTAGGTGTGCCTTGATAATTTTAGATTTATTGATATTTTGATTTCTTTTCATATTGATTCCCAGAAGAATATGAGTGGTCAAGAGTTCATTGCACTAAGTGAACAAATACTTTTCAATCCTTGCGGTATATTTATTAGATATATAAATAGAGCTGCTAAGATCTTCCCCTTTCATTTTACAGCAACAAAAGAGGTATCAACAGATAAAGAGTTCTGCCTTGGTAATTCAGTCTTATATCCGGGGCTGGAAGGTGAGTTTCAAAGAAGTGAGCCTTATTTATTTGCGGGTTTTTAGGTTCTTCACAAAGGATGATGTCTTAAGCTCATCCTGCAGGGGAGAGCTCCCCGTCTCCTGTTTACTCTGTAAACAGTCAGGTGGAAAGAATAAATATTGTGGGCCAAGCTGGGGCCCTGGTGACCATGTCTTGGCTGCTTCCTTCTAACCAGCTTTCTTTTCAAGAGCTTTGTTCTCTGAACAGGAAGACCTTGAAATAATTCTGTACATGATTTCAGTATCCTCTTGCCCCGTTTATGAGGGAAGCTGTAATTCAGAAGGCTGTTACATTGTTGCCTCCCCACCTGTGAGTCCTGCCAGGCCTCAGCACTCCAGCCCAGCAGTGCCCATAACTTCCCAGTAACCGTCTTGCTGGCTGCCCCATAATGATCAAAATATCCTAAGCTCTAGCTGTTCTAGTGGGGATCACAGTGGGCGATCTAGTTCCAGATCCTTCTTGTCAAGGGGTTAGCAAACTACAGCCCACAGGTCAAATTTAGCCTACCTCTTGTTTTCCTACAACCTGAGAGCTAAGAATGTTTTGTATATTTTTTAAGCATTGTTAAAAAGAAAAAAGACAAAGAAGAATATTTCATGACATGTAAAAGTTATATGAGATGGTAATTTTGTATAAATATATACATGAAATACCAAGTTTATATAAAGTTTTATTGCTGCACAACCACACTCATTTATTTTATATCTTGTCTGTGGCTGCTTCAGTGTTACAGTGGCAGAGTTAAGTACTTGTGTCAGAGAACACATGACCTGCGAAGCCAAAAAGTTTTACCATCTGGCATTCTACAGAAAAAATTTACTGACCTCTGCTCTGAGTCATAGATACTTCAGAGCCTGTTCTGACCACTGCCCTTTTGAGAGATTTGGTGGAGTAGGCTGGATCTAACAGGGCTCCTTGAAGGTAGTTCCCAGGCCCAGACGCCTTCAGAGGGTAGAGTCCTGGGCCAGGAATCCAGCAATATCAACTGACTTGTGTCTAGGCCTGTGAGTAACCCAAGGACTTGGTAATTGTCTCACAGCAGATGCCAAAGTACAACTTTGAGCACGTAGAGTAAGTGAAATTGCTGCCTTCCTTGACCTAATTTTTGAGTCCTGGGTCCAGTCTCCAGTCTAGAGACATCAGAAGCAGGATTCAAGCTCCACTTCCAAGTCAGGGATTCTCCTGGCACCCACAAAACTAGGTTTTAGCAGCTACTGGATAGAAGCCACTGGTTTGGGACCAGTGGAAATTGTATTTTAACAAATTTTTAAACATCTGTTGAATTAAAAATGCAGCTATAGTTATATCCCTGGACAACTAATAAAAGTGATAAAATAAATTTAGAGGATTATTGGAGATCTTCCAACCTCATTCTGAAAACTACTCCTTTTATTCGATATGCACCAGCTTACATTGCTGTCTGTGGTCACATTTGTTTCCTGTCACATATTAGGATATGGGAGGCTGCTGTCCCAATCTGGTTTGGGGGCTACTCCTTTGTGCTTCATGATGTTTTGATTTACCACCTTCTCATAGTCCCTTTTGGGCTAATAAGCAACTTCTTTTCTTGATTTAAGCTATTAATTTTTCACTTGAGAATGTGTATTATGACTGTCTCTTCCTGTATTTTTTATTTGAATCACTATGGATTCCAGTTTTTGGTTGACTTTCTATTTTTCTGGGTGATTTTGCACCTCAGGCCCGAAAAATCCTGCGAGAACTGAAGCATCAAAAGCGCTGCGAGGAAGCTGCCACCACCATTGCTGCATATTGGCATGGTACCCAGGTAGGCCAGAGACCACCCCCAGGAAGGCAGGGGTTCGGGAGTAACGTGTGGAACAACGGATCCTCTCGGACCCTCTCCTTCGGGGACAAAAAATGTTTCACTGGCTTAAGCTACTGAGCACGCATTTGCCTCTTGCTCTTTGCAACATTTTGGTGTGGGGCGGTGGCACACGCTTTTGCGTTTAGCGTTTACTGTTTGTTGGTGACCAGTGTCTTTCTTCTTTCTCCATTGAAAAGCAGCAGTAACCTTTCCTGCCTTAAACTTTTCTGTAACTCCTTTTCACATGCATCACAGGCACGAAGGGAACTGAGCCGGCTGAAGGAGGAGGCTAGGAATAAACATGCTATTGCAGTTATTTGGGCTTACTGGCTTGGATCTAAGGTACTTTACATGCACATCTCATCACTCCATCCTCAAATCTGCAATAATCAGTCTGTAGTTCTAGAATATCAGGGGATGAACGACTATAATTAATAGTGGCTCATACTGGTGCATGGCCTAGCAGCTGGGTCTAATAAACCTGGAGATGTTAGTGTCAGCAGTACATGGTAGGAAGCTTACGCATGTACAGGCAAAAAAGACTAATTGCTTACTAATGAGACACTAGTTGCTGTTTTTTTAAACTCTTAAGAAGTAACATGCATGTTTAATTTTTGCTTTTTTTTAAAACTCCTTTTTCTCTTCCCTGACATATAGTTGTAGTTTCTAGAGATTTTGGGGGCGGGGGAGCATGTTGAGAATGTTCAGGTTTGGGCCTTATTTGGTTTTCTGCAATATGTTGACAACAGAAACTCTTTTAACGCATGCCTTAAATATTAATCTATGAATGAAACTTTTTTAGGCTCACTGTGGCAGTTATTGATGATTATAAGCAAAATATTATATGTGGAAAGAATTATCATCTGTGATTTAACAGAAAGCTGTGTTCATGCAAAGCTAGCTTTAATTGCCACTGAAGAATCCCAGGAATTTCAGCATCAGCTGTTTGTTTTCAGAAACAAAGGCCTCCCAAAATGCTCTTGCTAATCCCCAGGCAGAGTCGTGGGCTCTGTGAACATTTCACAAACCCCAAGGGACAAGAGTTTTAGATGTTTTCGTTACTTAGAAAATCAAAGGTCATCTCTGCTAAAAATGTGTATTCCAGTTAGAAACACGAATATCAGTATAGTCCTATGTTTTTAAGTCTACCTTGTCAGCATTATAAGCCCATCTTGTGAGTAAAATGAGAAAAGCAACATTTGGCCCATGTTACCTAAAACTCATAAAAGTTGTTCATTTGTGTTTTCTCTTGAAAATCAGCGAAGAACAAACTAGTCCCTTTTATAAGCAGAGGACAATGTCCTAGCAGAGGCAGAGGGACTTTTAGAGAGAATTAACCCTGAGATTTCTGCACTGAGTGAGCTCGTTTCCCAGTCTGAGTATAATGTAATAAAAAATCAAAGCCTGTCTATTCCTTTCTTTTAAAATGACATGGCTTAGATTAATGTTTCTCTAATATTAATTTTTTAAACCTATAAGTTGTTCCATTTTTTATCTTGTTTCAGTATATTTCCTCGTTTGGGGCCTTAGCTAATATTGAATTTCGATACATGCTACTTCTAGTTTGCTACTTGGAAAGAATTTCAAGTTTTGTGGGTTTTTTGAACTTTAGGAGAACAACTTTTATTCTTTCCAGTTTTCTAAATAGTTATTCACCAGAGATGTCTTTTTATACATCCAAATTAATGAACTCAGGAATTCCCTCCACTCCTCACCCCCCACCCCACCCCGTTGTGCTGGTAGCAAAGGGAAGTCTACTGAAATTATTAGGAGCCGCTCATAGTTCTAAAGGTTTGATAAAGGAGGGAGGGAAAACAGGGGAGAAAAAAGGAGAAGAATGAAAATAAGGGGTCGGAGGAGTGCTTACCTTGGGTACCACACAGATTGCCCTCCTCTGAAACAATCTCAGCTTACTAAAAATAAAGGGATTGCACCAGCCTGACACTGATTCTTTGGGTTTAAATGATTATGCACCGTTCCTCTATCATTCTGAAATCCTTATTCATAAATTGGCTCTTCTATTTGGCGGGGTGTCTTTTCCTGGTCATTTGTGCTGTCTGCGTTGGGCTGTCTCTTTTATTTACCATCTAAAACATTCTAGGCTCGAAGGGAGTTGAAACGCTTGAAGGAGGAGGCTAGGCGTAAGCATGCTGTTGCTGTCATTTGGGCTTACTGGCTTGGACTGAAGGTACTTCCTCAACCCCTTCTTTCTGTCCAGAGTGGACTCAATAAAGCCTAGCATCTACTAACCCTGAGGAAATGATCGATTATGCTTACTGATGGTCTGCACAGTCTCTTACAATGTCATCTTGCCTAATTTTGTTTCTTTTTGAGAATAAACCTGTACACTAATATTTTCTAATTTTATTGTGGTGTATTTCTTTAAATAATAGATTTAAAGTGATAGCAATGTAGCATATTTTATCCAAGACATTTTCTTATCCAAGTTCTGTTTTATGTTGTTGGTTTTTTTTTTTTTTTTTTTTTAGGAGGACGAAGTGCCTTTTTTTTTTGTTTTGTTTTAATTCATGAGACAGAATCACAATAGTTGAGCTAAAAGCTGATCCACCGTCTACTGTGACCAGCCAGGGGATATCAGGCTTTTGTTTCCCTTTTTCTGCTTATTCTGCTACAATGATGGCTCCTGAAGCAGAGCTTTCTTCAAAGTGACCATTATTCTAATTGTTCTCTAATTGTTCAGCATAGAAACCAAGAGGTTTCATTTAAATTTACAGATTTAGATGAGTAAGACCAGCAGTGGATCATTCAGGTTAAGGAAAACTTTAAATTCAAATGTCTTCTGGTTCAGGGCAGGGTTTACTTCAGAGTGATGCTTGCTAGTTTAGGTAAGGATGCATGTAAGTAAATAGGATTCTGGGCTCCAGAAAGCCTTAAGAACACCTTCAGAGAGGATAAGGATTTTGTCTTCCGAATATTTAACTACTCATCACCTTAGGGAGCCATCCATACTGTCTTTTGGGGATAATAAGGCCCTATTGACACTATTGTTAGTTATTTTTACTTTAATATTATAACAATTCATCTTTTTCTAAATATTTGAATATCATCCAGGAAACCATTGACTGAATCTGAACAGCATTAGCAGTATCCATAAACACTGCTTTGAATAATCCGCATTTTTCCCTGAATGTTTAGCTTATAACCTTTTAGAAAATTAAACTTTTTGATTATATTGACTATTCATCAAGTAATTTCTGAAGTAATTAAATAACTATGAATTAAGATGTTTCAAGAACTACTTTTTAAAAAAAATCATAACTAAGGATTTTATTTCCCATTTTATTTACATGTTTGAGTTTACATTCTAATTTTCATAAATGGAAAGAACAAACAACATTGAGTCAAGATCTTTACTCTGTAATGACTTCTACCAGCACCATCACGTTTATCTTCAGTTTTCTGGGTTTAACTAACTGCATATAATTTCAAAAATACTTTCATATTAGTAATGCGTGCTAGCAACCTATAAGCCAAGTTGAGTTTGTAGGTGAATTCTATTTTAGCTGAAGTTAACTGAGCTAATTAGACATAACTGTCTTTTTTTTTCCAGTTTCAGACAAAACAGAGGTATTTTCATGTTTAACAGAACCATTATTATTGTTATGAAGTAAAGTTACACTTCTTTGAAGTCGAAGAATGAAATAATTTTGTACTTTTTATTATAAAGAATTGTTGATAATGATCAATAGTTTTGCCCTTTTAAGGGACTTGATTCTTATAGAATTGATTATAAAGTTCGGTGGACCCTTTTGGGACTCCAGAGTCCATGATGGAAACCTATTCTGTATGTCAACATGTTGTCACTAGGCCTTTTCTGTAGGTAGCTATTGTTTCAGGAGAACGGGCCTGTCCTATGAATATCAAAAAACATGTTGCAGTGAGCTCAGTTACAATGACCTTCAGCTAAATGTAGTAAGACTTCTAGTATATTTCTAAGGATATGTTTTCATGAAACCTTACTTCTTTAACTTCTGCTTTCCTACACTATTATAACTTCAGGAGCCAATTAATAGGTATCAATTCTCCCTTTCCCTCTAACCTTGTAAGTTTGAAATCTGAAATGCTTATGAATCAAACAACTCCATGGCTATAAGAGAAATGATAATCGGTAACATAGAATATGAATAAAAGGAAGCACTGTCTGTCTGATGTGTGGAAGAATTTTTAAACCTGAGTAATATGCAGGTGTAGAGAATGAGTCTGGCACTCAATTGCCCAGAGGGACCAGGTCACAAGGGTAAGAGAAGTAGCAGGTGGAAGGTGGATTAGAATGATGGGGCCTCATGTGGTTTGGAGCATGCAGCTAGCTACTTGGTCCTTGTCATGTGGGGACGGGGCTCACTGTTGCTGGATCTTAGAAAATTTTAAGAGAAACTTGTAGTCTGAATTCCTATGTGAAGTTGTTAATTTAAAATACGTATATAAAACATTTTTCTACAAACTGAATTTGGTTAGTATGTTGCTAATTTACCACCCCTAATGTAGAAATATTTTGAACATGTGCAGTTAAACCCAGAACAGTAAAGACAAAAGAAAGAGGTACATAAAGTCTGAATTATTCAGATTGGCTGATATTTTGCTAAATTCTAACTCTCCCATTTATGACTGGATAATAAAAATATTTAAGTTTTCCCCTCAATTTAAAAATTATTCATTCATTCAGCAGACACCTCCCTCAGTTATTTTATTTGTTAGACATTAGTATACAATGTAAATAATGACAGTGTAACAACAAAGAAATAGGTAAACTAAAACTATAACATCTTAAGCACAGTTATAGTATTCATTAGAAAAACTGGTAAGAGTAGGGATGAGAGATCGATGCCATTAAATGAAAGATAATGATAGTTCAATTTTTTTTTTTTTTTTAATTCTTAGTTACCTTCAGTTCTCAGTGTATAGTACTGAATTCCTATCTTTATATATAAGGCATTTTTTGCCTTTTGCAAGCAATTTCAAGTGAAAATTACCTTATATAATTTTCTGAAATGTATTTTGATTTGTGATGAGTTTGCAGCTATACCTGTAAAATGTTTCTTGTCGAATCATCAGGTTCTTTAAAAACTAGTTAAGAATATTTAAAATATCAAAATATTCTGATATTATAATTTTGCATCTCTTAATTTCTTTTTCTCTACTTAAAATCCACTGTGTCAACATGCTTCAATTATTTTACTACATCAGGAGAGGCACTTATAAATTTACTTATTCTACCTATTTTCATTTTGAATAGAGGTGTATCTTCTTTATGGGCGTCTGCTGGCCACATATTAACCACTGCATTCTCCTTTTTAAAGGTACGTAGGGAATACAGGAAATTCTTCAGAGCCAATGCTGGAAAGAAAATTTATGAATTTACGATTCAGAGAATTGTAAGTTTACATTTTGTATATGACTCATTAGCATTATTGGATTAACTAGTTAATGGGACCAACTCAATAATTTATGACTTATTTGGTAACAAATCATAACTGTGACACTGAGAGATTGTGACTTTTTAAAAAATCATTTCCCCTCAAATTCAGGCAGAATTCTGTCCGAAAGAGTTATTTGTGGCCTGTACATAATTAATAAAATGTTCTTATTTGACAGAGAGAGCATACTTTGAGGAAAGCAAACTCAAGAAAGCCAGGTGTCTTAGTTCAGGCTGCTACAACAAAAATACCATAGACCGGGTGGCTTAAACAATAAACCTTTATTCCTCACAGATCTGGAGACTGGGCAGCCCAAGATCAGGGTACCAGCATGGTGTGGTTCTGGTGAGGGCCTCTTCTCATTTTCCTCACAATGGCAAAGAAACAGAGAAAGAGAATCAAGCTCTTTTCTGTCTCCTCTTTTAAGGGCACCAGTCTCATCATGGGAGCTCCACCCTTATGACCTCATCTAAATGTAATTACCTCTCAAAGGCCCCGTTTCCTAATGCCATCCCATTAGGGGTTAGGGTTTCAGCATATGAATTTGGGGGAAATACACCACCAAACTGCTGCTGCAAGGCAAGTTTGGCAAACAAGTTAGTGGGTAGAGAGGTGAAGGAGAGCAAGGCTGTGCCAGTCTGCCAGGACAGACTCTAAAGTTCCCCTCTGCCTTTCAGAGGAGTACAAACTCTGGAGCTAGCTTGCTCTGCCACTTACAGATGTGTGACTTGGGCAAGTTCCTTAACTTCTAGGAGCCTGATTTCATCATCTGTAAAATAGGGATAACAGTAGCACTGAGCTCATAGATTAATTGTAAGGATTAAAATGAAATAACAATATAAAGCTCTTAACAGTGCCTGGCCCATACTAAGTACTGTTGAGCAGTGCTGTCCAATAGAACTTTCCGTAGTGAGGAAAATGTTTTATACCTTTGTGGTACAGTAGAATAGCCCCTAGCAACATATATGGCTGTTGAACACTTGAAATGTAACTAATGTGATTGATGAACTGGATTTTTAATTTTATTTAATTTTAATTACTTAAAATTTAAATATAAATAACCACATGTGACTAATGGCTAAAACAGTACAGCTGGCTACTGTTAGCTGGTGTTAGTATTAGTGTAAATATTAATATTAGTGTTATTAGTCTTCTCTCTTAAACATTTGGTAGAGCTCAGATTTCCCCAACCAATACGAAGAGTGGGATAGAGACTTTCCAGAGGAGTTTCAGAAGTTTATGGACTAAAATGTGCTAAATTCCACTAAAGACTGCTTTGTTTGATTCTGGTTTATGTATATCAATATTTTTTCTCATGTATTTTACTCATCTGGTATTTTCTGTCAAACCCAATTCAGGTGCAAAAATATTTCTTGGAAATGAAAAATAAGATGCCTTCCTTATCTCCAATAGACAAGAATTGGCCATCAAGACCTTACCTATTCTTGGATTCTACTCACAAGGAACTAAAAAGGATTTTCCATTTGTGGAGGGTAAAAAAATGTCTTGTTATGTTTTTTCGGAGACTTCTTATCATATATTTTGAGCATTTAAGAAGTGTTTTATGGAAGCAGATTTTTACCAAATTCTTCCTCTGGCCTGCAGGAGAATTACTTGAGAACTTTGATATTTTTCAATCACGCACTGTACTTGGCCTTCGTGAGAAAGCCTAGAGCAGCCAGGTGTCCTGCTGGTAGTCTTTCTGTGGTTGGAAACGGGGTGGGGAGCAGATGGCTGCATTGTCTTTCCCTTTCAGATTCCGGTTACTTTCAAGTAGTTCAGGTTTTTTTGTTTTTGTTTTTGTTTTGTTTTGTTTTCCATTCTATCTAAAAGAATCATAGTAAATAGGAAATAAAAATCATTAAATTTGAACATTTGAACATCTTCACATGATGTAGTTAAATCCTGCAAGTTAGGAGTTTACTTTGGTAAGATTTATTGAACGCATACACAGACATACATGTGAACTCAGACATTTTGATGGACTAGAAAAAAAGCTTTAAAATCCCCTCAGAGACATTAAAGGGATTAAAATTTCTATTTGATGTTGCCTTATATTTTGGCTCACTCAATTTTATATGAGAGCATCACATGTAATTTAGGTGTTGCCTGGCATGGGGTACTTGTTTAGGTGTCGACTTTATTTTAATAACTTAGTTGATAAATGGAATGCTAAATACATATAGGTATCAGAAATAATAAAATCATTGGATTGAAGGCCTTATATTTAGTAAGTGAATGACTGATGGATACATCTTCTGGGAGAAACTCTTTTTTGCCCAGGAATGTAGGCTTGTTCCTTACGAGAATCATGTATGTGTAGAGTGACAGCGTCACTAATTAGTGTAATGGTTGGTACCAGCACAACATATGAAACTGGATTCTGAGTTCTGTTTCCTAACTTAGTGAGTCAATTTGGAGAGATTCACCAATGTTTCATGTTCATCTCCCCTTTTGAGTCTGACACAGAAACTATTTTCAGAAGTAATGATGGGGAGTTGCTCATGCTGGGGGCCTGCTCTGCCTCTGCCCTCCCCTGGCTCCGAATCTCACCCTCACTTCCCTCAGATGGCGGGTGGAGAATGAGAGAGGTGTGTTTATTCCTGAAAGGGTGGGCGGCAGTGCTAACATCCCTTTATACAGTTATGTTGGTGGTTCTCAACCACATCTGTTACTAAATTTTTTAGAGAGGTCATCTAAAAAACTTGGCCCTGCTCCTCCCACCACCCCCTGTCTCCTTTCATTGCAATCTCAGAATTGGGGTGAAGAGGAGATTTCTCAGGTCTCATGTCCACATTGTAAAATGGTAGTAGGGGATTTGGAACAGTGTTTTTCAAACTGTAGGGTCATAGCACATTTCTGGGTCATGAAATCAATTTAGTAAGCTACAACCAACATTTTTAAACGAAATAGAATAGAAAATGATAGAGTGCGTGACGTATTGAAAGGATAAGTATTGTGTGTGTGTAAATGTGTGCACCAGCTTGTGCTGTATGATGTTTTTCTCACTGTGAATCTGTAAGAGTGTGGCAGCCTCAGGACTGAAGGATACCCAGGGACTGACGTCATCGTGGGAAGAAACGACACCCCCATCAAGGCCTAGGCCAGCAGGGCCCTTGTATGTTTTGAAGAAGCATCCCAAATTCTGCACTATAAGCAATGAAACCCACAAAAGAAAAATGCTATTGTCTTTTTAAGTGAATACTTTATACACATTCACTCTTATTCTTGCTGCTGTTAAATTGGTTTATTATATGTAAGAATGAGTAATGATTTATTTATATAAGCAATATCTTTTTTTTCTTTTTTTTGTATATCGCAGTGTAAAAAATACAGGGACCAATTCACAGACCAGCAGAAACTTATTTATGAAGAGAAACTAGAAGCCAGTGAACTCTTCAAAGACAAGAAGGCTTTATACCCATCTAGGTACTATGGCTTTGCTTTACTCATAAAAGTCAATATTTTAAAAGTTTCTCAAATATATTTGTAGGTCTTTTCTAGTAGGGTTTGATTTCAGTAATACACGAGAAATTTTTAATTCTATGAATTATTTTATGAGCAGCTGGATATGAATAACAGACACATTGGAGCAAGGGCTTCTGAACTATAATGAAATGAGATTACCTTTATTGATTTTATTCCATTGTCAAGCTTGAACACTTAACTAAATAATTGGAAGTCACCATTTAAAATAATATATAGTATAGGCTATTCAGATAAATTTACATTGGAAATTCCTGTTAGTTTTCCATGGTTTTTAGAGACTATGTGATCATTTAGAATTCCAATTTCTGTTGGCCATATACTGCAATCACCATTCCAGTCTTCCTACTTTATTTAATAAGCTGGATCAGAATCTCATTTTTAAGATAAACGAAAAGACAAGCTAGCATATCACTTTTTGAGTGTTGTTTAAGCACTGGCCTTTGGTGGCCTTTGGTCTGCTGACTCATTGAGCATGACTGGTGGCCTGTGCAGCAAGTTCAGTTCCTTTAGTATAGATACCAAGTACTCAGTGAAAGAAGGAACACTGATTACAAGTTTGCCCAGTGAACTCCTTGGTAAAGACTGCTCATCTCACATTTCCTAAGTTCATCATTTCCCCGCAGAATTCCTATCCCTTTTTCATCTGGTATTTATTAAAAAAAAAAAAATAGATTGTATAATTTCAAGCCAAATCTATAACAGCTTTTAGTTTCTCCCAAAGAATGGCCTAGAAATAAAAATGCATTATATGCTAAGTATATTTACATTTATTACATATGGTGTGTTTATATTCTCTATGTCTTCACACATTTGAAAGCTCTTCCTTTTAAAGGATTAAAGAACATAAGTTGCCAGACTCATTTGGTTTAAATATTTTAAATGACACAGATTCCTTGGTCAGCTGATTTGGCTGTTTGACTTTCCTAAGTCAAACAGTGTCAAAATTCAAAGTTGTCCAAAGTGCCTGCTATCTGTAGCATATTCACATAGAAAAATTGTCTCTGCTTTCTCCAGCAACTAATTTTATTTAACTTTTTCTTTATATATTTTTAAATTACAGAGTAATCTTCTTAATTAACATTCCCTCTGGATGACTCTTCAGAAACTGGGGAGAGAAAAATGCATTTTTGAAGAAACAAATTCAAAGGCCCTTAGCACTCTTTATTAAAAACATGTTTGATTATGAACAACAACAAAAAATATTAACGTCAAGCCAATTTTTTTCTGGGTGGGCGGAGTGTTTCATCAGTGTTCAGGGATAGTGGCACACTTACCCCTACAGCAGTTTGAGGAGTGGAATAATTTACCCTCCCACCACTGTGTGAAGCAGCAGCCTTCATGGGTGCGGGCCTTTCCTACCCTGGTTGCTGTGAAACACTGACCACCCACGTGGATTTTTCTTCCCCATCCTCCACCTACAACACAGGCATGTAAAGCTGTATTTGCAAATGGCCAGAACTTTATAGCTCAAAATGAAGCTGCAGAGTTGGGTTTTGTTGTTGTTGTTTGGGTTTGTTTTGTTTTGTTTTGTGTCTTTGAAGAAGCTACCCTGACTGTCTCACCACAATTCTTTAGGGAAATTGATATTTTAGTGTTATGTGCACGATTATGCCTTTTGTAAGAAGTAGAAGGAAAACTGCTCTGATTCTAAATGTTGACCTCGGCCACTTCTCTCCATGGAGGGGTGTATCCTAGGAGGAAAGGCCTGATTTTTCTTTCATATATTGCCTCTTTAGAGCCAGAATTACATGATAATGTTAGTTGTTCTATAGTTTTCTTCTGAAGTGGTTGCTCTAGATCTGTTTTTTTCCCAGAAGGCCTATTGATTTTCTTACTCTCAAGAAAAAGAAATTTTTTTCTTTGGATCAGGTGATGGTATGATTTGTGCTTTTTTCCATTGCTACATATTGTTTAAAGGCATTTATACATTTTTTTTTTTTGTGGGTAGCTGTCAGCAGATTAGAAGGAATTGTCTTTTCTTTTACATGAGACCCTGGGCTTGGGTTGTAGTTGTCATTCTTGTGATTTCTATATTGATTATTCCATGTGATAAGATTTTTATCAAAGTCCCACCTACCAAATGCCATGATCACATCAAAAATATATTTGAAATAGGGTTAAGTTTCCATTTCCAGCTTATATTTAGGACAGGTACAACTATAATGTATAAAATATATCAAGTAAGTTAACTTTTTTTTGTGAAGCTGTCAGACACTCTTTGGAATCAATTGACCTGTTATCTTTTTCCAGTGCTGCTTCCATTTGCAATCACTTCTAATGTGAGGGAATTTTTTTCCCTTTAGCGTTGGGCAACCATTCCAAGGGGCTTACCTGGAAATCAATAAGAATCCCAAATATAAGAAACTCAAAGATGCCATTGAAGAAAAGATTATCATTGCTGAAGTTGTGAACAAAATTAACCGTGCAAATGGGAAGGTAAAAATGCTAACCCTGAAGACTTGTAAGAAGTGTTTTATCAGTTGGGACAGTCATCTTTAGTTTTTTGAATGTTAAAACTTACATTTTATATTCTCAGCAGAGTTACTGTGAAGGGAGCTGTTTTCCCTTACCTTTATTTAAGCTTAAGTGGAATTTTGCTTGTTTTCTGAAATTTTTATGAATTAAAATACATCGTCTCTGTCTTTTAGTGTGTTCTTGGTTTATATAGGTATGCACGCTGAAAGATATTGGAATAAAATGTGTATTTCTGCAAATAGCTAATGCTTTAAACCAGTGGGCCATTTTGGGGGTATTGATTTTACATCCTTTTTTTTGTTTTTTGTTCTAGAGTACATCCCGGATTTTCCTCTTAACAAATAATAATCTCCTTCTTGCTGATCAAAAGTCTGGACAGATCAAGTCAGAAGTTCCCCTGGTGGATGTGACCAAAGTATCGATGAGCTCACAGAATGATGGATTCTTTGCCATCCACCTCAGAGAGGTAAAGATTCGACTACTGACTTGACTGAAAGATCTCTGCAATTGTCCAATCTCTCAGCCATTGATTTAAAATTTTCTGCATCGAATAATCCTATTACATGAAGTTTATATATCCTTATTATTGATTTGCAAATTTTGGCTGTATTGACTCCGATGTAAATCTCAGGCTTGGTTTTTCAGTAATTGAATAAGATTAATCACTTTTATTGCCTTGTTCACTTGAGTTCTAATTTTCCTGAATAGCTTTTGTTTACACCCACTATGGTGTCCATTATTTTGAAACTATTGCAAAGGAGTATCAAGATGTTTTAAATTATGCTTCTTCCTGCTATTTCTTCTATATACCAATTTAGTGAATGTCTTCTTCATTTTTAATTTGGGAGTTTTTATTAAAGAATGTAACTACAACAAACAACTGCCTAATAATTTGGACCTAAAGATTTTTTAATGTTATGTGCTTTTAGCTTGACCGAGACCACCTGACTTGAATTGGTTAAGCAGTGGTTAAGAATATAAGCTCTGGAGTTTATATTCACTAACTTTACAATGACCTCGGCCGAGTCATTTCGCTTTCATGTGCCTTCCTAATTTTTCTCCTCTTTAAAATGGGGATGATAACAGTACCTACTTCATAGTGTTAAAAGGATTAAATGAAATACTATGTAAAGTGCTTAACGTAACACTTGTCACCTAATAAATAGTCACTGAATGAGCAGATATCAGTGAATAGTAATCATATTTAGGAACATGCACCTAGCTAATAGTGCACCTATCTAGCTGATTCTAAACTTAGAAAGACTACAATAAGCTTAGTTATCCTGTTTTCCCAACTGTGAATCTTAACCTAAATGGAGCACATCAGATCCTATGTCAGTAAGGACCTCGATTACACATTAAATAACACTAATGCCCTGGCCATACCCCCAGTTCAACCAAATCAGAGCTTCTTGGAATGGTACATAAGCATCCTATTCTATTAAAGCTCCCCAGATGAGTCCCTTGTGTAGTTAAGGTTCCGAGCCACTGCCCTAGTATATTTGTTGGAAATGTTATTGTTATTTTTTTTTTTTTAACCAAATCACTGAGGAGTTTTTGAAGCAGCTCTTTCAGAATGAGTTATAGGTTAGGTCAGTGCTTCTTGAACCTGAATGTGCAAACAGATCACCCAGGGATCTTGTCGTGAGTTCATATTCAGTGGGCCTACAGTAGGGCCTCAGGTTCTGCTTTTCTAACAAGCTCCCAAGTGATGCTGATGGTGCTTCTGGTCCATTGAACAACTGTGAGTAGCAAGGGGTTAGGTAACCTTCCTAAAGTGCTCGGAGCAAGTTGGAAGGAATACTGCTTTTGTAATTACTGTTTATTGAGAAGAATGGATTTCAGTAGCTGATGTTTTAAAGAGGCTGTGAATATGTTTTCAATCAAACCTGTGGACATTTACCTCCTAAGCTGTCTTTAATTATGATAGTCTGACTCTGGGTTTGTCTTTTTAGGGCTCTGAAGCAGCTAGTAAAGGAGACTTTCTCTTCAGCAGTGACCACCTGATTGAAATGGCCACCAAGCTCTACCGGACGACTCTCAGCCAAACCAAACAGAAGCTCAATATCGAAATTTCCGATGAGTATGTTTACGAATTGCGTGCATATACCTTTTCACTTTCACTTTTATTGTTTTAGTTGAGCAGTCAGATCACATTCATTTGTACAACCACTACTTATTAAATATCGAGCACATGTCTGGCATTCATTCTAGATGATGGGTGGGAGGTGAAGGACTCTGACCAAGGTTCCGTTTTCATGCACCTGACATCCTAGTGGAAGAGACCAATATGCACAAATAAAATAATAACTAGGTGACACAATTTTGGTTAGTGGCAAGTGCTTATGGAGGGGAATAATAGAAGGCGAGTTAAGGGTCAGAGGATATCATTTCTGATATGGAGATCAGGGAGTCCTCTTTTTAGTGACATTTGACTCAAGACTGGAATCAAGGGAGCAAGACAGGCAGCAATCTAGGGAGATGCCTTCCAGGGCACAAAAGGAGCAGGTGCAAAGGCCCAGAGACATGAGTGAGGTTTGTGGCAGAGTGAAATGATAGAAAAAGACCCTGGAGAGAGAAGCAGGAGCCCAGCCATGTGGGAGCTTGGTAGCTGAGGTAAAGAGTCGAGATCTTACTGAGAATAATGGAAAACTAATACAGGTTTTGAGCAAGGGTTTGGAATGATCTGATTTATTGTTTTCAGAGATCACTTTGGCTGTAGTGTGGAGAGTAGCTATAGGGAGGCAAGAGTAAAAGCAGAGAAAATAGGAGCTTCTCTGAGCTGTCTAGGGTGAGAATGATGTGGCTTAGGCTAGGGTGTGAGTGGGAGGCAGTGAGAAATTGTCAAGTTCCCCATGTGGTTGAAGGTAAGCAAGAGAATTTATTAACAGATTGGTTGTTAGATTTTGGACCTGAGCCCAAATGGCAGTACCGTTTTTGGGGGGTGTCTGGGGTGTGGTGAAACCAAGACTGCTGTTTTGGATGTGTTATATTTGCATGGCCTTTATTTTCACATAGATAACTAGAGTATAGAATAAGCATTCCATGTTGACAAGGGTTCAGTAGTGCTAAGACTGTATAAATTTGAAATGTGCATATTTTACTTTACATTAAGGCTCTAATTATAGACATTATTTGCATGCAATTTGGAGGCCCCCTCATTTATTAAATCCATCAATATAAGATTATTTGAATGAATTCGAGTTATGTTGTTTGCTGTTTAATGATTACTTTTCAATAGATTGTTTACTATTTGCTTAAGTACTTTTTTGCATATAGTAAAAATTTATGTAACCAGATTGTTCAGGAAATGATTTTATCTTCCAATTAAGATTTTACTAGCCTATAATATTTGAGCTCTTTCTAAAAGTCTTTCTAAAACCAGTTCATACTCATTTCTACACCTTTGTAAGCCAAACGTACTCTCCTTGATGTGTTAGGATCTATAGAACCTTAGTCATTATCTATTCTCATCCTACACCAAGAGTAGTGTTCAGATTGGGTGGGAGACTGGCCTTTATGGATACTCTACATTGGAAATTGCAGTTTGGGTTAAATAACTCTTTGTTGTTGAGTCCTTTCGCATAAAACAATAGTAGGAAGAACGATAATGACTAGTTGAGTTCTTGTTAATTAAGGTTTTACCTGGTAGAGCCTATTAGAGCTTTAAACTCCCTCTAGTTGAAATTTTGTATAACTTGGGATGCTGGGCTTCTGTTTTGGTGGGACTGCTAATTCCCACTATCATGGAATATTATGTGTATTCCAGATGCAGAACTATTTGGTATATGGATGAAGCAGGCTTGTAGTTGGCCAACTAGATTAATAAGGCTGTTTTTACAAAAAAAAGTCACACCAACAGCCAGGCCACAAAGGATTGCTACTTTTAAGCATTTCCCAAACCGGTATTCTGAGAACACTGCCTTCGCAGGATCTTAATAACGATGAGCTGTGAAGAAAGTGTTCTCCAGTGCAGATTTACAATCTTTTTTTACTACAGCCCTTCTCAGAGCCTTCGAGTCTTAGTCTTGTTGCACATTATGACTCTCCTGAGGGGCTTGGGAGGAGAGCGTGAGCCGTTTCTAGAATGTAATCAACCTGGGAACCCCTCCAGTAGCTCTCACAGTTTGTGTTTGAGGCACGCGAACACAGAACACTGATGGCGATGGTTTGCTTCTGGTCTTCAGGGACCCTGCCTTGTCACAGAGAGGGGTGTGACATCCTGGATGTGTAAGCTTTCAGTAAATGTGCTTGTCTGAGTAAAGATTGGCAGTGTGGTCCCCTGAAGAAAACAAACATTTAATGGTATTATAAAGCAGCCTGTAACACCTCTTCTTCTCCGATTTCTAATTCTTGAATGATCTCGTAAAAATAAAATAGCACCCATGGTCCCTTGCCCAGGCAGCACAGGAAGCCACATGTCAGAGCAAGGTTCCCATGTAGCCTCTGTTTCATAGCCTGGGGGAGCTCTTACACAGGGATTATATAATCTTTTTGGAGAGCATTTTAAATTTAAACAAAATTTTATAAAGTCATGGGCAGAGGTGCCCGTAATGTATTTTCCAGCCCTAAGTGGCTTTGATCCATTTTATTGCCTACGGTACAGAGTAGTATTATAAATAGCCTTCAGCTCAGTGACCAAAACCTTCCTCTGTACGGCCTTTTCAGAAGTAGAAGTAGCTATTCTAACAAACCCAGTCTCCATCATTATGGATAAACTGGATGTCAGTGTACAGAAGCAGAATAAAAATCCCATGTACTCCTTCAAGCAGTTTTGACATGGACGTGTAGAACTGAGAACTGAATTGCTGAGAAACTCAACTGCTTTGTAATTTCTAGTTCTTAGACTCCCAGACTCTTCAAATGGTTGCATTTTAAGGAGAACCTTAAATAACAGGTGTAGTATTTCTAAAAAATGAAGTTCCGAATATATCAAAAAATAAAGTCAATTTGTTCCATTAAATATTTTTAAAATACTTGTGTATATATGTACATGTATATACTCGTGTGTACATAGTACACATCCCCGTACACACATATATATATTATTTAAGTTATACAGTTGTTTTTCTGAATATTTTAAACCCAAACAACTAACCAACAGTCCTTTTGCTGTGAAGTTCTAACTGGTATTAATACTGTGAAATAGTACATTGGACATTATTGTTTGCTGGAGGATGATTCTTTGGTTACCCCTGTCCTTACTGTGGGGCCAATGCTTCAGTTTTCTCTTTGATGAAATACAGATAAATAATAGCACTTACCTCATAGGACTGTTTTAAAGTTGTGTTAATATTTGTAACTTACTATAAGCAATGTGGTGCATGGTAAATACTTGATAAATTATGGCTATTGTTGTTACTTCTAGAGTGAATTGCAATCATGGATTGTGAACATGGAGACAGCCTGTGTAAGCTAAAGTTATTGGAAAAAGGACTCTATACATTTGTTATACTACAAGTGGTCTTTGAGAATTAAAATGTAAAAATATTTGATTTTTCAAATGTGTATATTTGTGTTAAGCTTTAAAGATGTTTTTGTTTTTCTTGCACCCACATAGATAAGAGTGTACATGCCAGAGAGATATCTCAGACAAGTCATTCTGGAACTATAGCTTTTTTCAGGTTTTCAAATTGGGAAAAAAAAAAATTTAAGCTCAGAAATACTATCATTTTAAAACAACCAGTGAATCAGAAGCTTACGTATCACATTTCACTGCAGTAGATAATGTTTGCAAAACATGGGCTATTCAGACAGTGAAACTGAGACTAATGTTTACAGAACAGAGCTGTTTCGATCTTTGCTATTGTCATGGATATGACAAAAATTGCGTAGAAAGTACGTAAATAACCAAAGTTTAGAAACCTTAGTCTATAGGATCTCTAGGCCCTTTCTTTTTCTGAAATTCTTTATTTCATTTTCTCAATTTGTTGATAATTTGATAGGATCCCGCCCCCGGCTTATGTTTTTGCTATGCAAAATTGGAGAAAAATGGAAAAATAGCATGTTGGTCTTTTCATTTGAAATATGGAAATAATTATTCTTATCTTATTGGAATATGATGAGTTAATGAACTTCAGTTTACTTAGGGCTAAATGATGACTGCTGGAATTAAAAGGCAATATAACACCCGATGATCTGATTCTATGTATAGAAGCACTAATATAAAGGGGAAAAACTTGTCAAGATCAATGTCCATTGAAAACAAAAGCTAATGTTAGTACAATGATCAGCTGTTCTGTGTGTGCTTTAATTTGTCTTATTCTTTTCTCCTAGGTTCCTGGTGCAATTCAGACAGGACAAAGTATGTGTGAAGTTTATTCAGGGCAACCAGAAAAATGGGAGTGTCCCAACATGCAAACGAAAAAACAACCGTCTCCTTGAAGTCGCCGTTCCTTAACGGGTGCCTCCTCTCTCTGCTTTCATGGACTTGTTTCTTTCTAATAGTGCAATTTGGTTTTGTTTTGTTCGGGTTCATTGTATGTCTGGAAATTGTCAAAGGCTAATACCATTAGAGTCCCTTGGCAAAATAAAAATATTTGACTAATCAGTTTTTATTATTATTGGAATAGTTTTAACCCTTAAAGTGCATATTCTGTCCTGGGACAGGATTGTAGAAACTAACAGTGTCTTTGCCATGTCATATGTGTTCTGTGTTTAGTCGTCATGTTAGATCTGTGTACCCTAAATCAACATATTACTCATAAATCATTAATACATCTAAGTATAGGAAACGGTCTTAAAAAATAGTATATCCATTCATCAAATATTTATGGAATGCCTGCTCTGTGCTAGGCACTGTGCTAGATGGTTTGAAAAGTTATTAGGACATTTGCTTGTTTGTTTTTAAGGGCACTGCATTCTGGCTGGTTTGTGCTGGCTTTACTAAGGCTAAGAGAGTTTGAAGATGTTGAGACCAAAACAGTAACTGTTGACAATGGACAGCATGATTAGCAATCTTGTAGTGTGACTTTAACAATATATACTTCGAGAAGGGCTGGTCCTAGGAAGTAGAACTATAAGACTGAGTAAAATGCCTACACATGTGATTTCTATTTGAAAAGAGAAAACTGACATTTGGACAGGACTTTTTAATTTGTTTAGATCTCTTGTAATTGCTTAGAAAACAGTCATTCCTATTTTAGAAAAAGTGATAGAAGCAGTCCAATAAGATTATATTTTCCTGTTTCTGGTAAACATCATATATGATCCTACATATGCTAATATTTACAGAGTATTGTCTTCACCCAGATTTGAGTAAATAATTTAAACAGTGAATACAGTGGAAGGCTGAAAGCCTTTCAGATAGTGGCAAACATTGTATATGATGTGCAATAAACATCCAAGATCTTTTTTGAAAGTTTTATTTATAATAAACATTTTGTATGAGAGAGGTGATTGGTACAGGGTGCATATTTGCATATTTTAATCAAGGATCAAAATTGTGTTAATTTGCAGGACTTTTTTCAAATTTACAATAAAGATTCATTTTGGAAGCTACATTTTAAACTTTGGAATCAAACTGTTTCTTATTTGGGAGAATAATGTATATACAATGGTATATTAAATAATAAAACTGTTCTAATTTGGTGCCATTTCCTGGATCACAACTGTATTTTTGTATTTCAAGCTATATTCTTATGTTGTGTGTCAATATATTGTTGCACAGAAAGACTTTGCAATCCAAACATTTTATGTTCTCTGTGTAATGAATTTCACTTATCTTTTGTAAATCGGAAACATTCGCGGAAAGTATTTCCTGGGGATTTTCTTTTAATTTTTGTACTTAAAATATTGCTTCCGTAATGAAATTCTCAGAAGACTTTGTGTTCATTGGTGCAGACAGAGTACATGACAACTTTCAGTCTTCTCCAACGTGTACTTAAAGTGGTAGATTGATGGTTCCTGAAATAGGTGAATAGAAATTTGGAACTGAGAGGCGTTTCTTAAAAAATGTTTTTAAAGATATGTAATACATTCACATTTGTTCAACATACAAATAAGTATAAAAAGATAATACAATACAGATTCTCCATTTCATCAGTCGCCCATCTGCTCAGTTCCCATGCCCCTCCAAAAGTTAACCGCTGGTTTTAGTTGCTTTTGTGTTACTTTATGCTTATGCTTACAAGAGGCAAAAATATAGATTCTCATCTTCCTCCTGTTTAGTAGACAAAAGCTAACATAGGCATTGTTCTTTGCCTTATTTGCTCTTCATTCTTTTTATAGTGGCAGTCTTCCATTGTATAGATGCACTATAATGTATTTATACTGTCCCCTACTGATTGTCATTGGGTTGTTTCCTGAATGGAAGTTTCAGTCCAGGATGGAGGGGACCAATATTCCATGGGTCTATTTGTTAAATTTTCCCAAATGCCTTATTTGCAGATTGTTCATTATGATGATTAGCAACAATTACAGTTAGCAATAATAATATTTTTTCCAAAGTTTATTTCCAATAGAGAAACCATTTCATCTCAAACGTCATGATAAGTGTTCTGCAAAGATTTAAAAATATCTATAAAGTAGTTTTGAATGAGAATACTTTTGCATATACATCCATCACTGAGTATCCAGTAATTTCTGGTCACAAAATTCATTCTAAGTGGATTATGACTTGGTGGAAAAGGTTTTCTGAACTTTTAGCAAGAAAGCTTCCATATGCATCAGGGTGAAATTTGCCTCCTTAGAGTTTCCTAAACAAGCTAGCCAGTTTGGGAGAGCATCCCTAAACAATACAGTTGGAAGTAAGAATTCTTAGTGCTTCAAATGCATGTAATGATACCTCTTTTCCATAGGGAGCAAGGTATCAATTAAGGAAAATGTAATTGCAGAAAACAATTATTTAGAGATTTTCAGTTTAGAAATAGAATATTAAACCCTGGTTTTCAATCCTGAGGTTAGAGGTGACTGCCCTTCAGAGGAACCTAAACCATTTTCTCATTGGAAGTCCTTCACATTATTGGGAAAGCAGGGATAATTTGACCTCATTGGAAATGAGGAGAAAGCCACACTCCCGGTAGCTCACCATAAGAGCAATGTTTCCCAAAATGTCCCCAAGTCAACCTGGGTCAAAATTATAAAGAAAACTTGTTTTAAAAAAATAAACCATGCAGATTACTTGGCCATACCCCTTCAGAATCTGTTTTAAAAAAATAAACCATGCAGATTACTTGGCCATACCCCTTCAGAATCTGTTTTAAAAAAATAAACTATGCAGATTACTTGGCCATACCCCTTCAGAATCAGAATCTGGAATGGAGTTTGAAAATAGGTACTTTAAAGGAAATCTGCAGGTGATCGGGCACATTAAAGTTTGAGGACAAAAATATTAGAGCTTCTCTGTAGCTATACGCGGCCATCTGTCATAAATTCTCCAGAAGGTAATGCTGACACAAACTCAAGTGTGAGACCCACTGGCTTGGAGCTTTTCTAGTTGCACATGCTAGACCTGCCAGTGCTGCACACATGCACCCCCGCTCCCCCAATTCCTGACTAGAGGTTACCGCTAAACTATAGCATTGCCCTGTTACAGTCAGTAAACAACCAATATTTCTGTCACTGTCCTGCAATGCAGATTTAAAGTATTGATGGTGCTCCAGATTTCTTATGTACCCTGGCCTGGCCATACAGGCCTAACTTGTTCCCAACCACCAGTTAGTTGCCCAGCCCTTGGAGTGACTTGTAGGTCTAAAGTAACAGATGTTATGCTCAAAAAAAGTAACAAAGTAATAATACCAAAAATCAGGCCATAGTAGTTCCAAGTTTGCAGTGTGGTTGACACAGTTACTCTTGACTTTGACGTCCATGTACCAAGAAGGGAACATGGGGAAGTTAGTCTCTAATAGGCTGGTTACAGTTTTGTATTTCACTCTTGGAATAATAACTTGGATCCAGTACCAGTACTCAGATGTAAGACTTTCAGCTCAAGTTTGAATACCTTTGTTGGTACCCCAAGAGTTGCGGGGTATGTCTGTGAAGACGAAGCACCAGGGCCAAGAATTCTGAGACTCCTAGGCACAGTCCTCAATATTGAGGATTTGGCTGAAATCTAAGAGAATAAATGGCTTTATTATAATGCTATTTCAATTAATAGGCTGAGTAAGAACTCTCAAGTTTATGTAATTGAGTATAATTATGATAATTAGAGCATGATTTAAAATTCTTTTAGACTAAATATAATAGACAACAGCATTTTTTATATATGCTACCTTTTCTGTAATAGATAAGGCATTGAATATCTAAGATATTCAAATCACAAGCACTCTTTAAAACGGTGTATGCTACTAGGGAAGGAGCTAGTAAACTGCTTAATATGTCTATTAAATTTTCTCCAGAAGGCATTGTTATAAGAGCTTTTGTTTTTAAGCTGGGCATTATTTTTCCATTAATACTGCAGTACTCAAATTCACTCAATTAGTTGCAGGGTAGGTAGAAGGGAAGAGAACTGAGAGTATTGCTCTTTTTTCTTGGGAAAAACAGCTGTGAGTTTTTCATTGTCCATCTGAAGATTATATATTGAGGAGTTTTTTCTTTGAATCTCATTTTAACAGTTCCATCATGTGCTCTTTCAGTCTCAGCTTTTGGTAAGTTAAACCTTGGTAAGCCATGGCCCTGACGAGCTGGCACTTGGTTTTTGGTCTCATCAGTTACTGTTCCAATAGCCGTTCAGTAGAAAATTAATTGTTTTTGAGTTGGTTTCTTTCAAATCTTGGAATTGTTTGCCTCATTCTCTTTGGTTTGGAGATCATTTTCAGAATCTGGAGTTAATTACAGTACAGCATAAGCTACAATCTCTTCCTCATTAACTTTTTTTTTTTTTTATTGTTGACATAATGGCCAGATCCCCTCTGCTCGGTTCCATAAAATTCAACAAAAATCTAATGTCGTAACCAAGGAAAATAGTCTCAGCTTCTCAGTATTTCAGGAGGAAACTGGGAACAGAATGTAATTCCATATCTACCCAAAGGCCTTGCAGCACTGAGAGAAACAGATCAACCAACCACCTTACTTACCATTTTACTTATTTTTTAATGTTTTTTGGGGGGTCCAGTTTTGAGATAAAATTGACATGTAACATTATATTAGTTTTAGGTATACAAGATAATGATTTGACATGTATATATTGCAAAATGATCAGCACAATAAGTTTAATATCACCTCACATAATTAAAATTTTTTTATGATGGGAATGTTTAAGATTATTCTCAGATCATTTCACTTATTTTATACTCACCCCAACTTTCTTTTTTCCTTCCTTCCTTCCTGCCTGCCTGCCTTCCTTCCTTCCTTCTATCTATGCATCCATCCTTCTATCCTTTCACCAATTTATGAATCTGGCACATTCTTAAAATATATTATTTTGAATGACATATGCATCAGAAATGTACACAAACCAAAAATATACCTATCAAAGACTTTATACAAAGTGAACACACCATGTAACTAGCACCTAAAACAAGAAGCGCCCCAAATATAGCATCCAGAAGCCCCCTTCTCCATTCCGGTCACAATCCCCACAAAAGTAACTTTTATTTTCTAGTACCATATATTAATTTTACCCATTTTTTTTTTTTACTTCATATGAATGGAATCATAGTGTATTTACTCTTCCTCCTGGCCTCTTTCATTCAACATTGTAATTGTGAAATTCGCTCATACAGTTGTATGTAGCTAAAGATTGTTCCACTGGCTCTATGGTACTTTATCATGTGGGTAGACCACAATTTTGTAACTATTTTACTGTTAATGGGTATTTGGCTATTATGCATCGTACAGTGTTTTTTGGTGCATATATTTCTGCTGGATACATACATAGGAATAGAGCTGCTGGGTCATAGGGAAAGCATATGTTCGGCTTGAATAGGTTCTGTCAGACTGACTTCCAATGGCTCATTCCAGTTTCTACTCCCACCAGCAGTGTACCAGGGTTGCAGATGTTCTACATCCTTGCCACACCTGGTTTTGTCCGTCTTTTTAATTTTGGCCCTTCTGATGTATCTTAGCTTTAATTTGTGTTTTCCTGGTGACTAATGAGCTTGAACACCTTTTCAATATTGGCCATTTGTATATCATCGGTTGTGAAGTGCCTATTCAAGTATTTTGCCATTTTTTTCCTGTTGGAGTTGTATATCTTTTTCTTTTCGATTTGTGGTTATATTTTGGATACGAGATATTTATCAGATATGTGTGTAGCGTGTGTCTTCTCCCTATCTGAGGTTATCTTTTTACTCTTACCAGTGTGTCTTGATGAACAGACATTCCATTTTTGTGTAGTCCAGTTTACCAATTCTTTCCTTATGGTTAGTACTTTTTGTTAACCTGTTTAAGAAATTCTTGTTTACCCGGGTTATGAAGACATTTGCCTATGATATTTTTAGAAGCTTTATTGTTTTATCTTTTATATTCAGCCCTTTAGTCTACAGGGATTGATTTCTTTTTCGAATGATGTTCAGTAAGGAATCAAGATTCTTTTTTTTTTTTTTTCCATACAGATGTCCAGCACCTGGCACCTTTTTTTGAAAAGGCCATCTTTGTTCCACTGCACTGCTTTCAGATTCTTGCTTGTGTGAAATTGTTTATCTGTATGATTACTAAATTATTACAAGTTAATTACTAGGTTAATTATTATAGCTTTGTAACATGTTAGCATAGCCATAACTTAGAAGTCCTACACTCTTTTAATAGGTGAGAGAAAAGCATAAAACTCATAAATACACATTTGGGTATTTGGAGTTGTAATCAGAGTTCTAAAATAGGAACATAAAATCAGCCATTTCCTTTAGCCATGAGGATTCGGGCATGGGAGTGCCTAATGGGATCATACGGGGGAAAACATTAAATGTTTTCTTGAAATAAATTAATAATGTCTAATTTTATGTGATATTTTGATTTTCTACTGATTCAGTTGTTTCTATATCACTAATTATCCCCATTTTGTTTTCCCTAAAGTCTTCAAACAATTGCTATCATATAAAAATGCATGTAACTATTTTGTTTTTAGGTAAGACTCTTTTCTTCTCAGATTTAGTTCTTTTGGTGGTGAGAGACCTCTGATGATTTTTCTAATTCTTTAACAATCTTTAACAATGTTACAGTCTTTTACAACTGGTTATCTTGTGCAATGATAATAGTTTATAGATGAGCCAGATGATGGTAGAAGTAGAGTCCACATCTTTGGTTTTTCTAGTACTCCTGCACTTTACTTTTTATTTAAAAAAAAAAAAAAGGTTTTTCTAAATCATTTCCTAGTTATCACCCAGTACACTCTCTTGTGTGCAGTTCTGAGCTAGTTAATTCAGAATTGCCTTTACTAAAACAATCACAGCAAGCTCAGTTTTCCTGAAGTTGAAATTTGAATTGACAGAAGAACAGTACCAAAAAGGCATTTAATAGCATTTTTTTTTCAGTAGCATTAAAGGCATACACTTGCTTTTTTGTTTGTTTGTTTTTTTGTGAGGAGCAAATTATAGGCAAAAGAAAACGTGTCTAACATTCATTTTATATGCACTCAATTGCCTGGAAAGTTACATGCCTCTCTAAGTCAAATAGGAAATAAATTTGTATCAGTCTAAGCTCATACAGGAAATGGAGAGAGTTGTTGAGAAATTGCATAGCAAAAAATAAAGATTTTCCTCCATTTGGAAATCTGAAAGTAGTCCTTCAGCTACAAATTCGCTTTTTTTTAATTCAGTAATATAATGTATCTGGTGATACTGCCATTTTATTGTCTCTTAAGTTCCACCTTCTAAAAGGGGATAGTGTCATATTATGCAAAGTAATCATCAAGACTCCTTCTCCTTGCTATAACCCCCAAAAATGACCTGAAAATGAATTTCCTAAAGTTCGAAAACAGCTTTTAGAATAGAAGCTCGGAAGATAGGACAGTACCAGATAGGATCTAACACTTTTTTTATTTAAGCTAGACTACCTAATACTTTCCGATGGGGAAAAATCAGTAAGTATCTATTCAGATGACCAATCCACCATTTTTGAGAATCAAATTCAAAAAGTGTTTTGCAAATTTAATGCTGCCAAACATCCATTTACACAGGAGGGGAGAAAACATTCCTATCTTGAGCACTATTTTGTAGAATTTGGGTAACAACAAAAATAAAAAAGATGTTCATAGGTATCTTGGTGTTTGTTTTTGTTGGAAAGCACTTTCACTTTAGTGTACATTTGAATATAAATGGGGCAAAAGTTCTTGTGTCTGATATTGTTCTGGACAGACTTGGCACTTAGTAATGTAGAGACCCAGGAAATGGCAATAGTCAGAGTTTAGTCTTTCTGATCATTTTGGAGGGTGTTTTGTAACAGCTGTCTTTACTTCCTTGTACAAGTTGGACTTAAATCTGAAAAATAAAAGGGATCTGGTAACATCAGATGAAAAGCACTTGGAAATCGTAGCTGAAAAATTATAAAATGAGAAGGAAATACACCCACAAATTTGTTCTTTCTACTAGGGAAAATAACCCACAGATGAAGATGCCATGTGTGGTGCCTAGAACTGCCCCAAGCCACACCAGACATACAAAGTTTGTTTGAAAGAATTTATTTCACAAGTGTGGTTTGATACATAAAGAAGCAGACACACCATTCATATTCCTGTCTAAAGATGCCACTTCTGATGGGTACATGTGGCTAATTAGGGCAATTGATACTGGTCTGCTGGACTTACTGCTCAGAAGTCATCATTAGTCACATGGTTGCCAGTTAACATTTCAAACAAACCCATCCTGAATACTTCATCTTTGGGGCAACCACTTCAAGATTTTGTCATATTTTCTGCTGAGATATGGTATATTCTATTAATAGGAACTGCCTAATATTGAGGGTAGAGATTAAATTCCAATTTTGCTATGGAGTCCTATTTTGATGTGATCAAGTCATACTTTTTAATAATTGTGTCGCCATTTGTTCTTTTCTTGGAGCTAGTAAAATGCCTTTGAACCAAAATCAGATCCTTGAATGGGCCATTTTGTCTATCTTAGACTTCACCTCTACAAGACTTGCTAAATTTGTATCATTAGACAAAAAATCAGTTGACAGCTTGGCAGAAACCCTACACTGCAATTCAAATGAAGGTATATTGATAGTGCCTCAAAGCTTGCCATCTTGATATAGAATGATGGATGCTGAGAACTAAAAGTGTTAGTGAAAGAAAAACACTTAATACTCTTGCCTAAAAAGAAGAGAATTTTCTCTTCACACAATAGGATTTAAAGAATATCAGTTAAATAATATTAAGAGATTGTCTCTGACATCTAATTGGGTGGTTCCCAACATTTTCTAGTATGAAGATCTCTTCTTTAAAAATTTTCATGAACAACTGTATGATGGTGGTCATACTCTTAGTATCTTCTGATTGGGCAAATACATAATTTTTTACAAGTTCATGACTTAAGTAAATTTGCATTTTCTTAATCATAGCACTTCTCAACACATTTGCAAAATGGAATTAGGTACGTCTCCAGTCATTAAGGCAGTCAGCAGGACTTGGTTTACGTGGACTTGTGGACCCCTTGCAAAAATTCCAAAGTTTGAGAATTGTCAATTTCTATCCTCTGATCTCTTCACTTTATGGGTAAGAAAAGTCAGAGAGATTCAATGATTAGTCCAAGATTTTATGGTCTCTGGCAGAACTAAACTATAATCCATGTTTTCTGATTTTTCCACTCCTCACCACAGGCGTCTTTGGAGTATTAGGAAAAGCACATACTCATGAATTTTCATTTATGAATTTATAGCGGTGGATATTAATGGAGATGCCCCAATACAAAAAAAGACATGCAGGAGAGATGGGACTGCAATGTAGAAGTTAAAACAGGCAGTTCCCAGAGCATGGCAGTTGTTCAGTGAATAGAGCAGATGGAAGCACAACTTCTTTCCCATTTCTAACCTTCTACCCTCACTGAGCATTCCTATTCCCATAAACACAAAGTTTTCATTGTTATTCACTCAAGTTCTAAAATTGAATGTTAAAACTTGCTTTTCCCAAAGATAGTTATTTACAATAATTCAATTCCCACCTCTGTCCACTCTCCCGACCACTTACAACTTTGTACAATATCTTCATGGGACTTACCTTCCGTACCCATGGACCATCCCTCTGGCAGGAAGTAGACACAAGCCGATGGATTGTTCTCATTTCCCAGGCAAATATTTCAGAAAGAAACTCTCTCTTATGGTCCTAAGGAAAGTAATATTATATGGACAATTAAATAAGATTTCCTCTGGTCTTCATTCATCCTTTCTGGTATTATAGGAGCTATCTAAGCTAATTAAGATGGTGTAGATTCCAAAACAAAACGATGTCTTTAATATCATAAGTATAAACTAGCCTGCGTGCGGCATAACACCCATTTTAGAAACACATTTGCATCTTCTCCCTGTCCATGAAATTGTTACTTGAGTCCCACTATACTCACCTTTTGTGGAAGAGCCAATAGAGATTTCCAAGGAAGACTGCTTTGTATGTCGAGTAGAGCCAGGCATTAATTTAGATTTCTTTCCTGGATTCAGTGCTCTTTCAGACAAGCCAAGTTTATATTCTTGATTTCCCTCAAAAGAAGGAGGAGAGAACAGATGCCCTCAGCTGCCTAAAGAAACAAAGCACTTAGGTATTTATCTCTTAGGCAAAATGGTTATTTTAAGTTTATCTGATAGTGACCTGTATGAAGTGATAGTATTTAAATCCGTATGAGACTAGGCACTTCTATATTTTTTTAAAGAATAATTATGGCTGCTTGCAACACACGGTTTGTTTAATAGGAAGGATCAGGGAAACAGACTGAGTTTTATGAGGCTGAAGTGAGCCAATGCCCGCTACCTCGGATAAAGTAATGATGGATATTTGTACGGATTTGTACTGCTTACACTTGGGGGCTCTAACAACTTTTATCTTTTAGGAAGAGCATTTTAGAACAGATTGGAGGTTCTTTTTAGAGTAAGTCAGCTTCATTAGAGCTCAATCCTCGTTCATAAGAGCGCATGCGCACGCACACACACACGCATCCAGGCCTTCTGTAGCACACACCGCCTCATGTCTGCCTTATAAGGACAAACCTTCACTAATGCTCACGTTGCACTGTTGTTGTTCTCACTTGTCTCAACCTCTCTAATCCCTGCATCTCTCAAACTCCTCCGGACAAGTGCAAAGCAGGAGCCCAAATTATTAGCATTGGAGTTTGGCCCCGAAGCAATCCTGAGATATCTGAGGAGGCTGCTCACAATCTTCTCATAAGAAATTAGTAACTCGAAATTAATAATTTTGATAAATTGATAAATTGGTGAGGATTAAAATGGCACACAGTAAAATATGTTACGGATGAAAATTTGGAGAACTACTGCATGAAACTACAACTGTAACTTTCATCTTGATTCTCTTCTGTAGTAACTCTGGAGAAGTCTATGCCCTTCAACATGACAGCAGCATCATGTCCCCAGAGGGTTTGATACCCTCTGTTTCTTCGTCCATGTGTGGTACGAATCCCACCCTAGGTACGCTGCATGCAAGGTAGTCAGCAGCGCTTCGAAAATTCAGCCCTAGGGCTACACACTGTTCTCAATGTGACAGCCTGGTGTTCTCCGCTTTGGGAGGAGCTGACAGGTTTGAAGCCACTGCCAGTGAGAGAAAAATCAAAAACAAGCTATGAGAAAGAAATTATAAAAGTAAAATGATGAGAAAGAAAATTTACAAAAATGCTAAAAACGTTTGTATTATCCCATTGGAGATAGATTTTCTACAAACAAAAGTAGCTACAGCTTTGAAAATATTTTTTCAACTACTGAAGTAAGAGAACAGTGGTTTTAGCATCTAAAGCATGTCCTTCAGCACTTGATGTGAGTGTCAGCTAATAGGGACAGACTGGCAAACTACTCCCTGAGCTCTGCATGACTCTTGAACCTACACAGCTGGTGCTTTGGACCATAAAGAGAAATAATTGCATCTGTGGAGTTTAATTTATGCTTCATTTAAGATTTGTAGGAAACAACTTACTACTGTTCCCCTTTAAGTCCTTGGGGCTCAGATACCAAAGAAGCTAACTATATAGACTCCTACTCCTTCTATTTCTGGCACTTATTCAGTATGAGAAGGCTTATTTGCATTTAAATTTTAGATATGGGGACTTTCTTGACTTAGCAGTAGTTTTTAAGATTTCCATGTGCTTGTGACTGACACATATATATTTAAAACAATCAAATGCATGTTATTATTTGGAACCACATGATTCAGTCTCTTGTGGCTAACTCGTTTTCCAAAATAAAAGTGTCCAGAATCCTCAGCTCTGAAGATGATGTGTGCGCTCACATGCACTTGCATGCATATGCACATGGATATGCATTTTTAAAAAGTAAGGGAAAAAACCTCACTATGTGCTTGCTTCTTTGAACTTTAACCTCATCTTGCAAACAGACAGATCTCATCTGTGAGGCATCTAATCAGGAAGTACTGGAGATATTTTTGTAACAGTTTTGCAACATAATGCTATATCTTTCTGCCTTCCTTGAAAACAACATGTCCTGTCTTTCAAAGATCATAACACTTGGGTTAAAATTTTAAAAAAGCAAAAGAACAAAATAAAATTCCATGATGCTGGCTTGGATGGTAGCCACTCTTGACCAAGCGAAGTCCCAGATGCCAGGCTCCTAGAGGTCACTGTTAATTCCTTCCCTGCTACTGGAAAAATGTAGTTTTCTTTCATGTCATTAAGAAGATGTTCTATTGCTCTCTGCTGGTGCACTGATGTGTTGGTCTGTGTCTAGGCCATTCTGACAGACTGATGGAGAAGAAGGGTAAGCGAGATGGGAGAATGGATGATGACATCATGGATTCAGGGATGTGGCCAAGCTGTCTGAACAGAGTAGTAGGCGAAGCACAGCTACCGGGGTTGAGAATGCAGTTTTGGATCGGCGATGATAAGTAGGAGAAAGTATTGCTGTAGTGGCAGAGGCTGTTCGAATTAGATGCCTTATTATACTCTCTACTTAATAAATAGTGTTCAATTACATCCTTAAATTTTTCCTTCTAACTGGTTTTATAGAACTCAATAATAAAAAGTGATTTTATTAAATCAAAAGTTATTTGTCTAAATCCAAAAATTAACTATTCAGAAAGACTCAACATGGGAACTTTTCTTAGAGAGGAAACATCCTGTGTATCTGAATGAAGTTGCATTCTGCCTTCCCCTTCCCTCACCATTCCACTCCCACTGATCCACTCTGGACAGCAAAGCTTTGTGCCCTGGGAGGACATTTCCCCGCACTTCCTTATGTTCATCACACCCTCACATATGGTATTGTGTACGACTATGCACGGCACCTCATCTCTGTCTTTGCATCCTCTCAGCTTTTGGTTCACTGCATCTCTGGAAAGTTTATTCTCTTCTGTTTACACACTCATAATCTCGCTTCTTGCCCCTTAGCTTCAGTTCTCAGGAGAATTATATTCCTTCTTCCTCTTTATATCATTTTGGAGTCAAAAATATGCGCTAATCATGGCAAAATAACTCTTTCCTTTAGAGCACTTAACTAATTTTAAATATTTACAATATTTATTAGCGAGATTCTTTTGTGAGTTATTCTCTTCCTTGCAAGAGAGAGACTCCAAGAAAGTGGAGACTTGTTTTTCTCTCTTCCTTTTTTTTGTATTCCCAGCTTCTATATAGTGGCTTGCACATGGCAGACACTCAAATATTTGTTGAATTATTGAATAGATGAATGCAGTATTTATTGAGCACCTGCTTTATGTCAGATGCTGTTCTAGGTGCTGAGGACATAATGACAAGTAAAACCGATAAGTCCTTGGACTCTTGGAGCTTACGTTATAACTGATTAATGCACCAGATTATTCTCACTTAAATAAAAGAAAAAGCAATCAATAGTAGACACCATAAAAAACCAGTATGATCAAGTTCTAAAACCCTTGAAAATAAACACAAGATTCTATCTCCTCATCTTTTGTCTAATTAAAACTTTTGTTTAAAGGCCAGCTTTCAAGTGTAAATATTTCTTACTTTACCTCATTATTTTTCTCTTAATGACTAATATTATATAGTATTATTGTTAACTATGTGTCATTACAAACATGAGGTGTTTCAGCCACATTATAATATGAGTAGGCTTTGGACATGAGCCTAGGAACCCACCTATCTTTTAGAACAATTTTTATGGGTAAAGATGTTCATGTGTCTAATATTGAGCTTAATTAAACTCTTGAAATACAGCCTATCTGCATGGTTAGATGAGATTTCAGCATGAGCAAAACCCAATGAAATGTTTGAAAGCATCTCAAAGTGTTAATAACTTGACTTTTTAAAAAAATAGATATAAATATTTTATCTACTCTTTGCCCCAGCATCATTATTAAGAGGAAGAACTTAATCATGGCCCTGCAATGTGGGTGTTAGTGCTGTATCTCCTTCACAGATTACAGGCTCTCTGTCACTCAGACCTCTCTTCTGAAAGGAAAAACCAAACAAACAAAACAGCAGCCACCTCTGTTGATGTGTAAATGGTGGCGAATCTTTTTAGCAAGTTGTATACATTCTTGTTAGGTATTAAAACTAAAAAGCATATTGTGAGAACTTTCTCTCAGTGAAAACGCTATATTAATTTTTCAAAAATTTTTTAAAAAATTTTTGGGCATTTTTGTTTCCATTTAATTCATTTATTCATTCATCCATCAAATACTCACTAAAGGGAATATTACGAAGACTATGTACAACACAAAAAGTGTATAATACTCCTCATAAAAGTCTGGAAATAAAAATTGTACCCTATGTACAAAATATACAAAATATGTATGTTACTTTTCATTGCAATTAACAGATGGAGTTTAAAAGTTATGGTAGCAGTGACTTTAAATCGAACCTAACCTCAAGTTTAAACTTTCAATATCTTCTCTGTCATTTATTTCATAGAATTATGAGTGTGGCAGAAAGCATCAAGCATGTTAATATTTGAGATGATTAAGGAATGGCATATATTTATTCAAATACATTTAATCTTCAGTAAATTTTTTATTCATATCAGTTCTGCTTAAATATTTTCAAATACTTTATAATGACCATCTTAAAAATGAAATTTGTTTTCTGCTGAGGCAAATGCTTTCTTATGAGTCTTGTTATCATTGCTGAGATCAACTAAATGTATATTTTCTTCATGTGCATCATGGTGTAGTGAGAGATATAGGGTGTCTCCCTATTGAATATGGGTAAGTCAAAGTGTCAATTTATTCTGAAGACTCTACTTCTTATATGACCTAGAATCTTCTACAAGTGCCTCTCATTTAAAGAAAAACTAGTACGGAGACCTTTACTTGGAAAACAAAACAGGGATAGCTTCACTTAACTAAAGTTGTCTCTTTAAGAAAGAATTTACTGTAGTGCTTATTTTGATAGCCAATAACAACAGTAAATTTTTAATGCTGAGTTTCTAACTTTTCAGAAAGACTGATAGTGGTTAAAGACTTAGGTTTACATAATTCTCTTCCCATCCCTCTGGATCACCTGTGTGTGTGTGTGTGTGTGTGTGTGTCTTTTATTGCTTTAGTGTCCTTGACTGAATGAACACATTTTCATTCTTTATTTTTCCAGTCATGAACTTTACCTTCATTATACAGTTGACACGACAGCCCAGTACCTCTTAAGAATCAGTACCTCCCACTTAAACCATTCTGCTCAGAGCAAGTATTGTGACCTCTTTCAGCTAAGAGGTGCTGGCTGAATTTTTTCTAGACCAATGCTTTCATCTTCACCCATTAAAGAAAATACCAGATAAATAACTGTGTCAGTGATACCCCCTGCAGTGCAGCACTCTGTCAGAAAGGGCCTGCAGTCCTAAGTGAGGAGAAATACAAGCCTAAGACTCAGACTTGCTTAAGGCTGGCCCCTTGAAGATGGTTTTTGCCTTATCTCATTTCCAATGTGGGAAGTAGGACAGAGGATTTTAGGAGCATAAGTATCAACTCAGACCAGCACCCGCCTGATGTAAACGGGAACTGAAGCAGGCCAGATGTTCCAAGTCACATGTGGAAAGTGTGGTTGATTCTATTTGAAATTGATTGTTGATATTCTCGTGGGACAGCCTGTGACAAATAGTATAATAAAAATGTTAAAAATAGCATATTTATTCTCTGGAAAAGCTGAGTTCTCACAATTCACTGAGCTGGGAAAATCGCTAAAGTTTTTGGACACAAAGTACTGATTCTCTGTTCTTATAATCCTCTTATTACAAGTAGGATTTTTATTATAATTTTTTTTGAACTCTGAATAACACTCCAGCTAGCCTTTTAAAAAATTAAATAAGTCAAGTTGTATTTTTGAATAGAATTTTACAATACAAATAAAATTTACAAACAGTTACAAAAATGACAGTGAATTTTTCAAAACATTCTTTCTATGTATATACCAGCCCTGCCCCATGGAAATATACTGTGAGCCGCAAATGCAATTTACATATGTAATTTAAAATTTTCTAATAGCCACATTAAAAAAAAAGTCTGACTTGATACTTATGCTCCTAAAATCCTCATGAAATTAATGTAAAAAATTAGAGATATTTTACATTTTTTTCTTGAATTAAAGGTTCAAAATTCAATGTGTATTTTAGATTTACAGCACACCTCAGTTTAAACTACCCCCATTTCAAATGCTCAGTTGCCACATGTAGCTAGTCGCTATCATATTAGACATCACAGGTCTATACCATAGCAAACATTTGGGGGAAAAAATGAGAAAAAAATTTCTGTAAAAATATATAGATATTTATCAGTGTTTCTTACAGGCTTTGATATACAGTGGAATGGTAGGATTTTCAAAGACATAGATCTTGGCTGAGAATATAGGAGATGCAGAATAAGTAAAGACAGAGCAGAGAAATACTTTCAATTCATTCAAATAGCACTGTGTATCAAGAATGCTTTGGGCTGCAAGTAACATAAAACTAACTTACAGCGACTAAGATGGTTAATTTTATGTGTCAACTTGGCTAGGCCATGGTACCCAGATATTTGCTCAAATATTATTCTGGATGTTTCTGTGAGGGTGTTTTTGGATGAGATTAACATTTAAATTGGTGGACAATCAGCTCTTTCCTGGATCATCAGCCTGCTGGACCACCCTACAGATTTTGGACTTGCCAGCCTCTATAATCATGTAAACCAATTCCTGAAAATAAATATCTTTCTCTCTCTATATATATATACATACATACACACACACACACACACATATATATATATATATATATACACGCATACATATACACACACATACATATACACACATATACATGCATGTATATACACATACATATATATACACACACATATATATATGTCATCGCTATGGGTTCTGTTGCTCTGTACAGTAAATTTGTTTTGTCATAGAAGAAAATATCTGGAGTCAGGTAGGTGCTGATTTTCATTTACCAGCCCATTGATGTCACAGCATTGTTTCTGTGATTTTCTTGGTCTTTCCCATATGCCTACTACCACATGGTTGCAAAGTGAATGCAGTATCTCCAGATACCACATCAGCCTTCAAGACAGGAAAAAAAAAAAAGAAAAAAGAAGGAAACTGGGAGGATCTTAAGAAAACAAAAACTTTCAAAATCTTCCCCTGTAATCTTTCATTTATATCACGTTGTATCTCAAAGTCATTACTATCTGCTAAGGCAGCAGGGAAATCAAATGCTTTGTTTTTCCATCCTCTAGAGTAAAAAGTAGCAAGAGAGGAAGAGATTGAAAATTACTATTGGATCAATGAATCTATGGTGTCGAACACTAAGTGCAAGCTGGTACAATCCTTTGGGAAGGGAGTATATAAATAAGCATACATATTATAAACCATAACAATTTCGAACGTTCTATAAGCAATAGGCATTAAGATATCGCTTTCATCATTATCTGTAATTTTGGATTACACACTTGTCATTTTGGCTGCCCAGCCTCTAAACTAATCTTTTCTATTTAGAGAGAATACAAGAAAGTAATAAGACAGGACACACCTCAGAAAGTAAAAGTGGCAGATATTTTTTCCTCCCTGGGAGCTATATTGTGGTCATGTGACTTTCACAGGGACTCAGATACTCATGGAATTTTGAGTCTTTGGGGAGTGGTGAAAGGCTCAAGGTCCATTAGAGATTATTTGAATCTGTTGTTGCAGGAGTTTAAAGTTTAGGGAGCTAGGGCAAACATTAGAGGTGACTGTGCTTGGTGAGGCCTCTGATAGTACTGACCACACAGGTTTCTTGGGAAGAACAGGTGAGATGGTGCTTGACAGAGCACTCGGTGTGCAGTGAGCCCTCCACGCACATATCCTTTAGGTATTGTTATCTCACAGATCTCTCTTCCTTGCATCTGAGCTGTGGCACCCTCCTTCTCTTAAAATGACCCTCTCTCCCTGAGTCACTGTCTCTGCTACAGTGGCTGCCTCCTCAGCTTCCAAACTTCAGGTTGTCTCAGAGCCATGTTTTCTTATTTGCTGACCTGATCAACTGGCTCTTGGTTTTAAAAAACAAATGACTCTCATCACCATCACCTACTGAATAAAGTCCAAACCTAGTATAAGGACAGCTCCAGAATGTCCACAAAGAAGAGACTTGGGCATAGTATTGTGATGGAGGGGATTGAGAAATTGTCTTATTCTTTACTTAGGTTGCATTTTTTATATCAGCAAAATTTTTTAAAAAGCTAACTTCAAGGAGCCCCCAGTGACCATATCTGGGACAATCCGAACAACACAATGAATAAAATAAAACTACATGAGTTCATATCAATATAAATAAATAATTAAATGAAAAAATAAATGGAGGAAAAGGGAAAGCTCTTTCTTAAAGTAGAAGTGGAAGAAATCAATGTGGAAGTTAATGCTGGCAAAAATTACAGCAATTATTGCTTCAAGCAAAAATCATCAATGAATATCAAAATTAGTAGACGGAAGTATGATAAGAAACACTATATTTGCATGCCCTTAAATGACACATATTAGTTATAAAGGAAAAAAAAAACCCCATCAAATTCACAGTGGAGAATTCTGGCAGAACTACCCTAATGAAGCCATCAAAAGTTGACGATACCAATAATGGAATAAATCGTGATTTGATGCTATGAGAATGACACACATTGGTTCTGTATACTTGCCCCAAACACAAAACCTACATCAGCGGTTCTCAGCTGGAATTGATTTCCTCTCACACTCAAGGGACTTTTGAAAATGTCTAGAGCCTTTTTTGATTGTCGAAACTGGAAGAGTGCTACTGGCAAAGAGTGGGTCAAGGCCAAAGGTGCTGTTAAACATACAACAAAGAATTATCTGGCCCAAAGTGTTCATAGTGCCAAAATTGAGAAACCCTGACTTAAATTTAATTGTGAGGAAACATTTGATAAAGAGGACAGTGTACAAAATAACAGCCCAATACTTTTTAAAAATATGAGAGATGAGGAAAACGAGAGAAACTGTTCAAGGTTTCAGGAGACTAAAGTGACAGACATCTAAATGCAATGTGAGATGCCGGACTGAATTCTGAATGAAAAAAAGAGATTAGTGGAACAATTTAAGAAATTTAAATAAGGTCTGTAGATTAGTTAATAGAGTTATATTGGTGTAAATTTTCGATTTTGGTAATTGTACTATGGATATGTAAGATGTTAACATTTAGGGAAAGTAGGTGAACAGCAGACAGGAATTCTTCATACTACTTTACAACTTTTTATTGTCAGTCTGAAATTATTTCAAAATGAAAAATTAACATATGGATAATATGAGAACTTTCCCAAAATTAAAAAATGATCTGAAATTAAATATTGAAAGAGGACACCATCTGCCCTGAGAATATTGACCCATAAAGACCAAACCCAAGATTCTAGTAAAATCATTCCACTTTAAAGAAAAAGGAGATATCCCTTCAGTATCTAAGAAAAGAGTATATGATTTATAAGGAAAAGAAAATTTGATTATAATACTTTTTGATGCTAATGCTCTATGAGAGAAAAATTTAGAGTAACAGATTTAAGATCCTCTAGGAAACAAGTGTGAATCAAAAAGTTTTTTTATCCAGCGTAACTTTCAAGTAAAATGGGCACAGATAGAACTCAAGGAATATGGTTCCCATGAGCCCTTCCTGTGAAATCTTCTAGAAAATGATCTTCAAACAACAAAATAACTAGACAGATATTGACTGACATAAGAACCATTGGTGAACATTAAGTACAGAGGTCCCCTAGAACTAAGACGACTGACTGTTCAGAGAGAATGCTTAGAGCTATATCCACTAATAGTGTAGGTATAAAATGACTGTTTAAAAATGGAGGAGAGAATTTTCTTCAGTAATCATATTGGTGTTGATCTTATAATTGTTATCCTAAGACCGTTATATGTATAACATGGATAAAACAAATAAGTGATTATGAGATACTCAATTCTATAATCTCCTTTGTCCCTGAAAACAATTTTATTCTCTCCACTGTCCTTGATTCCTTGAGAACCAGAATTCTTGATTTGGAAGAAAGAAGATACTAGAATAGTAGAGAAGAAGTTAAGTAAAAATGCCATGATCTCAAAACTGAATTGGAACTATCAATATAAACCTATATGATCCTTGGTCTTATTTTATTCCCAGATATGTCCATTGAAAAGACCTAGAAACAATAGCAATGAGCATCTCTAGCACCCATATTATGGTCTTACAATATCATCTTCACTACAAGGAACCAGGTCATTTTGGAGAAATGACTAGTTCCAGGTGTAAGGCAAGAAATGAACAAGATGATCCTGGAACATCTCGTCATACCAGGTGGCAAGGAAGCTATCAAAGACTACCAGACTGAGGTCCAAAGGACTCTGGAGTCAACTTGAAGAGGCTTCCATTGGCCAGAGACAGAGAATTTTGAGTTAACAATGATAATTGCAATGAATTGAAATTCACCAAATGTGTTTAAATCCATGATTTCACAAAAATGTGGAAAATAATTATTACTTTGGAGGGTGATAGAAAACCAAATCATTACCCGGAAAATAGAGCTAAAGAACCTAGCATTTAGCCTCCCTTTCCTATATGAACTGTGTCACTGTGTAACCAAAAAGTGAATGTGGGGAAGTGTCTCTTTACAAAAGTATTCTAATAAGTTAAAAAGAACATAGAACAGTAATATTACCATTTTTCAACTTATAATGAGTGGCAATAGGTGTTAAGTATCAACAGTTTCTAAAATCACAAAAAGAAAAACAACTAGACATTATGTACCTCTACAGTCCTCAGAATTACACCTACATATTTGTCAAAGGAATAGAATCAAAGTCTGACCCTGTCTCTGGATTCAGCTTCCAATTTGTAGGAAATACAGAGAATGGATGAATGTAGTGATAATGATTACTTACCAGGAAGGGGGAGTGCTGTGATCAGGTTGGGGCACCTTGTGACCGAAAGGCTTCTGGAGTGACAAGTAAAACTGTTTCATGACTCTGGAGATGTTTGTCTTATAATTATTCAGTTAGGCACACATTTGATTTGTGTAATTTTCTGCATTTGTATTTTATTTACAATAAAATTTAAAAAGAGATGAAGAAAAAGAAAGAAGACAAAGTAACCAAAAGATTGAATAAATATTTCCACAACTGTTAGTTTGGGAAGGCAATGCCTCACAAAAGTCATGGGTTTACTTGACATAGAAAGCTTACTTCTAGAGGACTTTGGGTTAAGTTTCATCCAATTTATTGTAACCTTTTATGAGCAGTGGGTTTATTTTTAAAAAAATGAGTAAACAAAACAGTGATAAGCTTTGTTCCTTGCTCTCCCAGAAGTGATGAGAAAATGGAGTTATGTATTTTTACTTGCAAAAGCATTGCATAACATTACGAAAACAACTTTGTAAATTATCGAGACAATAAATTTTTATGAATTAGTTTGGCAGCATGACAAGATACATGGCTCTGGATTGTTTTTTTATTCTATCTACTAATTTATATTACCTAGGTGGAATCTTTTCGACATGTTAGTGCTTGCATTATAGGCACATGGAGACAGTGCCTTATACTGAAGATATCCACTAAATGCTTGATTTATAAAATTTAAGTGAGTAAATTAGACAGAACATATTAAATAGCACTATGAATATGTAAATAGCTACACCCAAAATATGTACCTATCATGTTGGTTATAGATTTAGAGCAGGAAGGTCTCCATCAAGAGTGTCCCAGAATTCAGTCTTCTATGTTAATTCCTTATATCATCTCGTGACTTTAAATAGCATGATGACTACCAAATTTATATCTGCATCTGAGATCTCCCTCCTGACCAGGAATATATCCTTATATTTTCCAATGGCCTACTGAACAGCTCTACTTGGATGGCTAATAAGCATCTCAAACTAATTATATCCCAGACCAAAAGTCCAGATTTCCACCTCCACAAACTTTCTCTACCCACAGTTTTCTTATTTCAGTAAATGGCTACTCCTTCCTTCCAGTTTGCCGTAGTTCCAAATCTTGGGGTCATCCTTGATACCTTTCTATATTTCACACCCCTCAGCTAATCTACCACTGTGGTTCAAGCTGCCATCATTTCTTTTTATTTCAATATAATTTCAGACATAAAAAAAGTTGCCAAAATAGTATAAAGAACTCACATATGCCTATTACTCAGATTCACCAAAGTTTTACATTTTTCAATTACTTTATCATTTACTCATCCCTCTTTTCTTCTCTCTCCAAAACATACAAACAACACACACACACAAATATATGTACATATATTTTATTCTGAACCTCGATCACTTGATTAAAGTGGTATCTACCTGTGGTAACTACCTATCAGTGTTGTTATAATTAATGTTATAATTAATAAATAATTTGTGGGGAGATGCTTTAAGATACTTTACAATCCCATCAAATTTTCGACCACTAGTTTTAGCTTCTATTAATGATTTTCAAATTTTACCATTCTTTCTACGTTTATTGGTTGCCATTATTCTGTAAAGAAGAGATTTCCCATCTCCTCATGTATTTATGTATTACACATTTGTTTATGTCAGTATGAACTCATAGATACATCTTACTCAATATGGAATATTCTATTACTTTTATTATATATTTTGATGCTTAGCTGGATTATCCATCTCATGTATTTTACATCTATATATGTTATAAATCTCATAATACAATAATACAATATTAAACTCTTTGCTTTAAAAAGCACTCTTTAAAATAAATTAAGAGAAAAAAAGATGGTCTTTTATCTTTACCCATGTAATTACCATTTCAGTGACTTTTATTCCATTCTGTAAGTCTGTGTTTCCATCTGTTTTTTTGTCTTCATTTTGAAAAAAAATTCTCATCAGTTTAATAGCATAGGTCTGGTGCTCTATACTGTCTCTTCTCCTTTTGAAATGCCAAATACACAGATACTACATCACTGCCCCACATTATATAGTCTGGAGCCTGCTGTCTGATGAAAACCTACAATCTCATTTAGTGTGACCCTTTCTTTCGATGGTTAAATTCTCTCCAGTTTCTGCCTCCTAATCACTGGACAATGCCTTAAAATATTTGTTTTAAACATTTGTCCAGAGTTTATAACTGTTATCTGCGAGAGGGTTAATCTGATACATGTTACTCTGCCATTCCTGGAACCAGAATCTGCCATCGTTTTTTACTTAGAGTATAGCAATGGCCACCTAATTGGATTTCTACTCCAACTCTTGCCCTTTCAGTCTGTTTTCTGCCCAGCAGTTCAAAGTATCCTTTTGATATTTAAGTCATATTATTTTAATTCTCTGGTCAGAACCCTCTATTTCTCACTTCATTTAGAACAAAGCCATATTCTTTACAATGAACTATAAGGCCTGCCACCATCTGGCCCCTTTACTATCTAACTGTATGTCATGTTCTGTTGGAGGCACACATGCCTCCTTGTGGTGCTAACGTAGAGTAGATGCACTCCTTTCGCAGGCCTTAGTCCTGGCTATTCCCCCACCTAAAATTCTCTTTCTTCAGATACCCACCTTGTGCACTCTTCACTTGCTTCAGGTCTGGCTCAAATGTCACCTTCTCAGTGACGCCTTCCCTGACCATTCTATTTAAAATGCATCCTCTCCTCCTCCTCCCTCCTCGCCATCTCCGCTGGCATTCCTTATCTCCCTTCCATGCTGTAGTTTTCTTCATGATACTTACCATCATCTAAAATGTTATCGTTTCACTGTTTCATTTATTGTTACTTCCACTAGAAAAGAATACGCTTCATGAAGGCAAAAGTTTTCGTCTCTTTTGTTTCTTGCTCTTTCCCCAGTGCCAGAATAGCAAGTGGCAGTGAGGGGACACACTCATTAACATTTATTCGATAAAGACTGAATAAATCTGGATTACCCCTCTTTGTCAGGCAGATCTATAATTAAACCATAGACACAAATTCAATGATGGAGTTTGACTTCTCCTAATTAGGGACCAGGAAATAAGATAGGTCTACTCTTTAAGATAAACCTATGTTCTCTCTGTCCCAGATAGGGAGAACAGCAATAATAAGCTTTCTTCTACCTCAAAACCTGTTCAACTCCAAATTTATTTGGTAGTTTAAACATGGTATAACACAGAACACAAGACTTTGGTACTGCACGAAGAGCACTCTGAACTTTATCTGCTACATGGCTTTGGGTTATTTAACACCTCTGAGTCTCAATTTCTTCATCTGGAAAGAAGGATAACAGCTATTATCCAGGTTTATTAGTTGAGATTAGATAAAGTTGGAGTGACAGAAAAATCCCAACTATTAAAGAATCGAACAAGATAGAAATTTATCTCTCATGTATAAGTCTGGAGTTTGGTCCAGAGTGGACATAGCACCCCCTGTCGTTAGGGACTCAGGCTCTATTTGCCTTGTGGCTCTGTCCATAGTAGCCTTCATTACCAAGTTCACCTGAAATTATAAGATGGTTGCTCCTGCTTAAGCTACTGTGTCTACTCTGCAGTCAGCCAGCAGCAAGAAGGAAAGAAGCAGACTAAAAAAGTCTACCAAAAAAATACTTATCTCAATAACCAGAACTTAGATAAATAGGCACATAGAAGGTGACTAGAAATATAGTGTTTATTTTCAGGGCTATCACCCCAGTTGAAAATGTTATTACCATGAAAGAAGGGAAGAATGAATATTAGGGGGCAAATGGTAGCCTAGAGTGCTAGCTAGTCCATTGGAAAGGTAAAATTATTCTAAGATTCATGAAAGCTATAAAACACAAACTATTAACTATTTTCCTATTCTGCATTAAATCATGTATTGCCCTTACTCTTTTAAGAAAACTAACGTTCTTTAATCTTTTTTCTTTTGTTCTTATTTCTTACACATTTCTGCTATACTTTTTTAAAACTTGTCTTTTCCAACTCTTAAAGGTAGAGATAAAATCTAATTATATCAATCTAAAAAGGGCTGTTCTGGGTGATGTTAAGCCATTGAAGCCCATCCTTGGGTGAGCCTATTATCACTATAAGGGTTATTATAATAACAAAACCATCGTAATTACTGGTTTTCAAAAGTTTTCCCTCAGAATTCCTTGGGATAACACGTAATAAGGCAGATGGACAGTATTTTATTTGTGTTTGTTATGATACCTTTAGCTCTTTTCTCAGCACTACATGCAAAGTGAGGTCCTAGGATGACACTTATAGCCTCTAAAATATTAATGTTTTCGTTTTAAGTGAAGGTATTTTTTTCTTCAAATAAAATCTTATGAATACACCTCAAACAGATTAAGGCATTATTGTACTGATGGAAGCAAGGGTGAGGCTATAGACAAATTAACTTGTTTAGATCATCTCTTAACTTGCTGAGAATCAATTAGTAGGGGATGAGTGCTACAGGTTACAAAAAGGGGTTTGGCAAAGAAGTCAAATTTTTTATTCACTTTAGTAACTCTAGTTATAAACTGAGGCCTGATTGCCTAACAACTGAAACCAATCCAGGACAAGCTCTGCCAATACTTCCCCTACAATCTGCCACGAAAAGAAGCAGAACTAATGATTAAAGGTCAAGAAATAGGAGCCTGAGGCTAGATGGGGCAGAATGAGCGAGGAGAGTGAGATCAGGGAGCCGCCCTCTGGAACAAACAACAAACAGGTCTGATTTCCCAACCATTTGCTTTCCTGACGTAGCATGGCCTTTTGCCCTTCACTTTTCCCACTATTGTCTTCTGCATTTCACCTTCTAATTCCTAGTCTTTCCTTTAGATCTCACTTTAATAATTGTCTTTCCTGCCTTTTGTCAAAAATGTTGACATACCTTTTTCTTGTTTAGGTCTAATGTACTGGTTCTCAAATGGGGGCAATTTTGTCCCCCAGGGGACATATGACAACATCTGGAGACGTTTTTGTTGTCATACTGGGGTAGGGTGGAGCCAGAGATGTTCTAAACATCTTGATATGGGACATTGCTTGTAAAATTTTTAATCTTTTAGCAGGATATGAAATAGGACATCCCTTGCAGAGTTCTTAATCTTTTTAGTAAATCTAGTTAAGTTTTCTTCCTTTCTTTGGGAAAAACGCCTCTCCCTCAAATCCCGATAATTGCCCCGAAACTGGCGACTCAGATCCTCTGGCTATTGATAAGGGTTGGCCCATTGTTAGCAGAAATGGTATTAGGCCAGACAGGGCCCTTGGAGTCTGAGAGGGGAGAGGACTTTAGGCCAGAGGTCCTTTTTTCACTCTAAGAAATAGATTAACCAAGCCTGTTTCCCTTTACTCACTTAATAGGCAAATCAATAATAAAAATTAATAGGTACATAATTTAAATAGCAAGTTTATATCTTCTTTTCCTTGTCTAGGGACTGAGGCAGTAGTTCAGCAGGAAACCCAAGACCCTGCCCTAACTAAGGCAGAAAGGGAAAGAGCTCCATGAAACCCTAATAGGTAGAGGCGACGGCCCTTTCTCTGCAGGAAGCAGATACTGAAAAAGAGACCTCCCATCCCTCAACATCCATAGTAATAATAAAGGGGTTCATGGCTCTTAGAAAAAGAGTTAGGCAGGAAAGTTACGGGGTTTCGGGTCTGCCTGCAAAGACACTGAGGTCATCCTATCCTAGAAGGGGTCTGCCCTAATCCGCCCACAATTAAGCAAGCCAGAAGGCATTTTTTAATTCACACGAAGAAACAAGTAAGCAGAGAATTAGGTACCAGTTTAAGCCAGTCACTTGCACCTGCACAATGAAGACCCCAACGACCTTCAACTCACTTTAGTCCTATTATACCATCATTATAATAAGATGCATATGCACAGAAGTTCATTAATATCATTATAACAGACTGAATTCTGGGAACGAAGATGCTCAGAAAGCAAATGATGAATCACTGAGTCCTGTCAATCTTGGTTGTCAATCAAGGAAGCCCACTCTAAGAAAAGTAACCACCCACAGCAAATAGGGATAAAAACCCCAAAGGCTTTATTACCAGGCCTTTTGAGCCACGCTTCTCTTGCTCAAGCCCGCTTCCACGTCTGTACTTTCCCTTTTAATAAAGCTTTTCTTTTCCACTGTATTTCGGTGTCTTGCTCAATTCTTTGTTCGAGACATCAAGAACCTGGACAAGGCGCCGGGAGAGAATCCCCACTCTCAGGTAACAAGCCTACTATGAACATCCTACTAGGTGTGGTCAGCCTCCCACAATAAAGATTTATTTTGCCCCAGATGTCAATAGTTCCAAAGTTGAGAAACACTGGTCTAATGTATATATTCTCAAAAGTATAGTAAATTAAATATTACAGTGGCTCAACCTCACCTGACAAGATCTTATTTCTTAGTTCTTTAGTATTTCATTTCCTGGGGAGAGAGGTGGCAATTAAAAATAATGTCTTAAATGGGGTTCTAGAAAATGTAACCTCACAGTGTGATCTGATCATAAATTCCTAACTGGGAAGGCCATGTTAGGTACTCATACCCTAGGCATCCAACTTCTTTACTAAAAGGTTTATCTTTGCCTTAAGCAAGCCCTGTCCATTATTTTTGTACATCAGGTTAACACACTTTTAAAATGCCTCCTTTCAGGCCCCTCCTTCTAATATTTGACCACCCTTTCAGATTCCCCAAGAAATCACATAATCTTAACTATCCTGTAATCCAATTCCCACCTGGCTTTCTTCTATCTCCATGTAATCTTTCTTACATCCCCTCCTTAATTTCAAATACATAAAAGAAGCTGCAAAACTGTTACTCTCCAGAACATTTGATATCTTGCTCCCTGGCATATGTCCTCAGTTTGACTCAAATAAACTCTTACAAAAATTCTCTATAAGTTTGGACATTCTTACACTGACACCTTTTACGGGACTAATAATGGAAAAAGGATTGCGAAACACTGGTCTAATGTTAGGAACTTTTCAGAGTGAAGAACCAGTTGTATCAAGACCTTACATAAACCACACAGTAGAAATTCAGCAAAAGCTTGTTTCTGACATCAATATACACACACCTCCTGGAATTAAACATGAGTTTAAAGTGGATTAGTCCTGATTTTCCTGGGAAGAAGGGCAGACAGGTCGATTATCAGTAATCTAGTCCTTCTTTGAGATAAGCACATATTCTTTCAGGCCCCAAAGGCACCTTAAAATGTTTGAGGCCGGTAATTTACTTAATGACATCCAGTGACCTAGAAGAATTAATGTCCCTTTAAGTGATGAGTTTTTACGGCTTCTCCAAAGGCCTAATTTTTTTTGGTAGTTGAACACTATAATGTCGGAAACAAAGGTGAGAGGCTTAAGAGCATCTCATTCCCAACACTGAAAAAATTGTACTCTCTCAACATATTTCTTTTTACTTCAAGGTATTTCTCTTATTGAAAGGCTTAAAATCACATTTCTTCTCTGAAGGTCAAAAGCAAATATATCTTGCTGGGACACCTCATCCTGCCCAAGGTATTAGAAAAGCAATGTTATAAAATAACTAATACATATAACTCCAGACTCTGGGCCAATAACTTGTTTCTTCCAACCAGTTAACATTTTTAAAAATTATTAATACAAATTTTTATTGAATCTGGTTGGAATCCCCTGAGATAGTACACTTCTACTAAGAGAAAAGGGAGAACAGTAAGAACGTGTAAAAATTAACAAACTTTCAGTTTGCTATTCTTTCTTGTAAGGCTATTTGGATTTAGCAACCTCTTCCACCCCGTGCCTGGGCTCAGTCCCAGTCTCAAGAAAAGGAGGCTCCAAGGCGCTTCGGGGGGTGGAACCCACAGCAGTGGCTGGCTTTGAAGAAATGAGGAGTCAAAACTTCTTTTAAAATCAGAAAATACTCTTACAGATTTGAAGACAAAGATTGGGGCTTTGTTAGTCAGAGTAATTAAGTGAAGGTCGCCCCAGGAATGTGGCCTCCTCAATCCACACAGCTGCAGAAGACTCTGGGAAGAAAGACTCCTCACTTCCTGTAACTGTGGGTTGTTCCGTTGGGACTTCCTGTCACAGGCTGTCCTGTGGGCTTCAACCATTCCCTCTTAAGCTTTTCCTCCTATCAGTTTCCATCATCTTTAAATAAAAGAATAAGGGGAGAATGAACTCATTGAAATTAATGCCAAAAAGATATTTTACAACAAAATTACTTTCTAAATGAATTCACATGTCTCAAAACATTTTTCTACTAAGTAATTTTAGTTATAGTCTAAAAAATAAAATGAAGCAGGAACAGGAAAGAAAGGACTTTATGAAGCCAAAATAAAAGTTTTATTGGACTCAGTTTCAAAAATCAAGTCCCTGGGTTCAGCTCTTATTGTGACAATGTAGGGAAAAACTATTTAGTTTTACATGTATACAATATATTTATTTTTAAATCTGGTCTTGTTTTTCAACAGAGGAAATTATTTGGGCATTGTGAAAGTTTTTGCTTTCCAGAGTCCTTTGAGAATTATTTAATTGAGTGTCATTGTACTTTATATTTTTAATTTTAATGTCACAATAATTAATGTTTAATAGTACAGAGAATATACACTGTCTTTGTTAAACAAATAAGTGACCTAAAGACCTGGAATAACAATTCCACAAGCCAAATGCAATGACATAAATAAGGTGCACACACAATTTTGTAGGCATAGCCTTTCTCACTTCCAAGAAAAGTTCATGAGAAACTTAATGTTTTCTGTTGATTACATGAATTGTACACAAAAGGGTGTGTTCTGGCCCAGAAGCTCAAAGCTGTTGGTAATAATGCCTTCAACCTGTGTGCATTTCACTAGTTTTCAAACACTTCCTTCACATATATTATCTCATTTAATTTTCTTAGCAATCCATTAGGTAGGCCTGGCAAACATTATATGGTGAATATGGATCTCATTCACAGTTCAAATGTGAAAGAACCGAACTTAATCTAAAACTCATATTAATTTCCGACTCTGGGTTGGTGAAGGTAGTTAACTTTCAAGGTTCCACTAGCACCTAATTTCCCCAAAGTACTTTTTCCAGGTAGCAGAATCACAAAATACACTCTGGGTGGACAAATCACAGAAAGCCTCTTGGTGCAAGGCCTGAGGCACAGAGCCTGCACCCCTCACCCCTTGCCCAGGAAGTTTTGTATAGGCACAACCAACACATGTGTATACAATAGTCCTGACAACCTTTGTCTTTCCTGGGCTTCTCCCGCATCCCGTCGAGGTAGGTGCCAGAGTTCTTGGACACTATGAATTTCCAAAACCTTGGGAAGAGGAGGTGGGAGAAGCGGGGGAATAATTTTTAGTTGTCCACACATGTTGCTACTGTGATGTTCATTGTTTTTATCTGTGTATCTTTCATCTGCAGGCCTGGTGTTTCTCTCCTGTTTCCATCACACACTTGGGGCATGAGGAAGTCTGCTCAGAAGCCTGTGTCTCGTCTCAGTGGAACCATGGCAGCCATTTCTCCTCAGAGCTTCTGGAAAGAGCAGCACTGGTGCCTCTGCTCATGGCTCTTACTCTTTCAGCATTCACCTCTGCCTCCATCTCTCACTTTCACTTGGCTCTCTCACTTTCTCCTCTTTTTCCGCACAAGCAGGCCAAGAGATCCTCTTCTAGTCTGGGGAGAGGAGACTAGAATCTTCCTTAAGATTCGAGCTTCGAACGACAAAGCCTCCTTGAAGCTACTTCTGTTCCAGCTCTGCTACAAAGAGACTATGAGAGCAGGGCTGACCACCGCCTTGAGTAGAAGGAAGAAAAAAGGAAAGACTATAAGTTGGAGAAAATTATCCACCCACAATTACTATTTTTTAAATAAAAAATAAATAAATAAAACTGCTGTAAAGGTTGGAACCAGGATAAAACTGAGGCCAGACTCTGCTGGATATTTTACATTACAGTGTGATAAAGTGACCTAGGTATTTTATAAATTATCAGAAAAAAAGGATTGGCCAAGCCTGCCTATGCTTTTTAAAAAATATGTAATACATTATCTTTTATATAAGGAGTGGGGAATATAAATGTATATATTCATTAATTTTTAAATTATAGTTGACGTACACTGTTATATTACTTTCAGGTATATGGCATAGTGGTTAGATATTTATATAACTTACTGATTCTCCCCGATAAGGCTAGTACCCACCTAGTGCTATACATAGTTATTAGAATGTTATTGACTATATTCTCAATGCTGTATTTACATCCCATGACTATTTTGTAACTCCCAACCTGTACAACCACCTTTTTCACCCAGCTCTCCAACCTCCCCCTCCAATCTGGCAACCATCAGTTAGTTCTATGTATCTATGAGTCTGTTTCTGTTTTGTTTGCTCATTTATTTTGCTTTTTAGATTCACAAATAAGTGAAATCATATGGTATTTGTCTTTCTTTGCTTGCTTTACTTCACTTAGTATTATACCCTCAAGGTCTATCCATGTTGTCACAAATGGTAAGATTTTATTCTTTTTGATGGCTGAGTAATATTCCATAACATATATGTACTATGTATTTATCCAGTTGTCTACTGATGGACATTTAGGTTTCTTCCATATCTTGGCTATTGTAAATAATGCTGCAATGAACATAAGAGTGCATCTATCTTTTGGACTTAGTGTTTTGGATTTCTTTGGATAATTACCCAGAAGTGGGATTGCTGAGTCATAAGATAATTCTATTTTTAATTTTTTAAGGAACCTCCATACTGTTTTCCATAGTGGCTGCACCCATTTACGATCCCACCAACAGAGCATGGGGTTCCCTTTTCTCCACTTCTTTGCCAATATTTATTGTTTGTTGATTTATTAATGATAGCCATTCTGACAAGTATGAGGTGATATCTTGTTGTGGTTTTAATTTGCAATTTTTGATGATTAGTGACATTGAGCAAGCATCTTTTCATGTGTCTATTGGCCATCTGTATTTCCTCTTTGGAGAAATGTCTATTCAGGTCCTCTGCCCATTTTTTGATTAGATTGCTTGTTTTTATTTTTGTTGTTGTTTGTTTGTTTGGGTTTTGGTGTTACATTGTATTAATTTGTTATAAATTTTGGATGTTGTCTTTTTGTTTTCTTGATGATTTCCTTTGCTTTGCAAAACCTTTTTAGTTTGATGTAGTTGCATTTGTTTATTTTTTTCTTTTGTTTCCCTTGCCAGAGGAGATATATTAAAAAATATATATATTACTAAGAGCAATGTCAAAGAGTTTCCTGCTTATGTTTTCTTCTAGGATTTTTATGGTTTTGGGTCTTCTATTTAAGTCTTTAGTCCATTTTGAATTTATTATTCTTGTATATGGTGTAAGAAAGTGGTCGTTTCATTTTTTTGCTTGCATCTTTCCAGTTTTCCCAACACCATTTAATGAAGAGACTGTCTTTAAACCATTGTATATTCTTATATCCTTTGTCATTGATTAATTGACCATACAGCAAGCCTGCCTGTGTTTTGAATTGACTTGGATCAATGCGGTAAAGGATAAGAACTAAATTGTTCAATATTTTTGTTCTTTACTCTGACAGACTGTTGGGCAGTGAGATTTTCTGGGAAAGACCAAAGCTAGACAGCTGACCTGGATGTTTACAGTTTGCTACCTCACTGTGCTTTTAACATACAATGAGTGTATTGAAATGCATGGCATTCCTAAAAGAGCCCCTTCAATGTGTTATTTTTCTTACGGAAAGTAAGATGTGCTTTGTAACACATAGGAAGACTTTAAATTCAGATAGAAAGTAGGGTAGTGGTAGTGGTGCCAAAGATGGGGGTGGTGGGAAGGGGCAGGAAAGTGACATCTCCAAGGAAGACATGTCATCTATTGGGAAACATAAAAGTGGAATAGGAATTAACTAGAGGAAAGTTTAAGGGAGAGAGAAGAAATAGAAGGAAGAGCATGTAAGAGGCCTGTGGGTGAGAAGGCATAGCTTAGTGAAGGAATTGAAAGTAGTTAGCTACTGATGGACCAGAAAGTATAAAGGCAGGATAAGGGAGTGTGATGGGGCATGGGGGCGGGGGTGGAGTACTAAAAAATTAAGGAGAGAAGTTAGCAGAGGTGAAATTGGCTGCAGATAACGAAAACCCAAATTACTGTGGCTTTAACAAAATAAGCATTTGTTTTTCTCATGTAACAAATAAGAGATGGGTAGATATTTGTTGATGTTTGCTGGGTGGCTCAAAATCATCAAGGCCAAGTTCTCCGTTAGCCTCTTGGCCTTTTTGTTGTTGTTTTTTGTGGCTTTAGTCAGCACTTCCACTTTTTCAGGAATTAAGGAAAAAGCCAAAAGGGCAAAAATGGCGCATGTTTATTGAATCTGATCTTTAAAGGAGTTTTTCCTAGAAGCCACACTCTGGAACTTCAACTTATATCTCATTGTTCAGAACAGTATCACAACTGAGGCCTATTGTCTTCCAAACATCACACAAAAGTGTTGGGACTCACTTTGAATAGATACATTTGAAACATATTTCCACTTTCTTAAACCAATCACTGTGACCAGTGCACAAATCCAGGTCCTTGTTATGTTATTCCTGAACTATAGCAGGAATTTCTTATGTAACTTCAGTATATTCTTCAGAACCCTGTTCAAGTCCTTCTTGTCCTGAATGTCACCTGGCACATTAAATTATGATTTCTTCTTCCTTTTAATTCACAGCACTCATTGTCCAATACCACTTGACTAGCAATTAGAAATTGACTGCCTTGTTGCTACTTGGTTTTTATCATGCTACTGAGCTCTTCCTCTAAGTTTCCATACAAGCATGTCCAATCTTACCTTTATTACATCTTCCACATAAAACCTTCATATACGTTTCATGTTGAAGGAAGAACACCAATGAATGAATAAAAGATTACAACTTAACTGCTCGAAAAACATTCAGTTGCAGTTCTAAGATCATTATGAAGCTGTTTTGATTGAACTTTTCAATTGTCCTTGAAACTATGTAGTCAGATTTCCACTGAGATGGGAATCCAAATACAGGTATCCCTTGCTTTACGAAAGTTCACTTAACTTTGTTTTTACAAAAGATTTACATTAGTACCTGTTTTCACTAACTGAAAGAAAGCCAAAGAGGATTTGAGCTTTTAGGAAAAAACGCAAAAAGCAAAAATAGCTTCCAGCATTAGTTTTGCAGCAAGCCGTTGTAGAGGCAGCACACACCCCCGAGCAGTGAGAGTGGCGCCACCAAGCGCCTTCCCCGGGAACAACACTCAGCATCTCAGCAGCAAGCTGCTGAAGCTTTGAACTGTGTCAGTGAGCATCTGTGTTTTATCTCGATTTGTTTTGTGCCTCTTTTAGCAAGATGTGTCTTACGGTATCAGAAAAACCTAAGAGAGCTCATAAGGGTGTTATGCTTCGTGTAAAACTAGAAATAATTAAACATTTTGAAACTGGCGAATAAAATAAAGACATTGTATGTGTGTTGGATTTGGAGTCCCGGAATGTTCAAAATTTTTCTGTATATTAAAAAAGTGTTTTTTTTTTCTGTATAAATTAATGGTACCTGCTTCTTTGCTTTATGCCATTTTGGCTTCCAAGAGGCTTCATAGGAACCCTCTACTTTCAAATAGCTGGAGAAACATGAACATTGTGGGGACTTAGTTATACCCGCAGATCCTTCTATATATTTATTAAATCATTTTCTTCTGCAGATGGAGACATTGATTTCACAGTCTTAAACAAATATTAGCCAGGGTACTTGTATCTGGATAGCTGTTAATAATATAGGAGGCTCACCAGGTTAGTATCTGTCCAAGCAAATGGAACATATGTGATTGCTAAATTGCTTGTTGAAATGAAAGAAATTCAGATCCCTCAGTTGCTATTTAATTCTGATGCACAGCAGGTGGATGTCTTTAGAAAAGTTAATAGTAAATTGCTAAGTATAATTATACCTAACGAGTAGTCAAATTGTCTAAGAACACCTCATAAAACTCTGGAGAGTTAATCTTGAGTGTAGCGAAAATTTCAGGGTAGACTTATGTTGTATTGGTAATGAATCTACAATACACAAAACATAAAATGGGCCTTTGACTTTTCAGTAAAAGAGAAGAGGACTTTAAATCCTGCGACTATGTTTCATTTATCTGTAGAGACAATGATTAAGTACAAAGTGGGTGTGTGAGGTTTGCTTTTTAATGTGGCACTTGAAGAGGAATTAAAATTCTTTCCTAGGCCTGTTGGCATTGAGTATACATGAACGTGTCTTTAAATACAGAAATATCTCAGCATGAATAATGCCTGAAATAGTTTTTCCAAAATAGAGAACATTTTGCTTTCCTACTTCAAATAATTTTGTTCAACAAGACTAGCCCACACACTAAAAATTAGTGTGTCAAAATCTTTTGCAGTGTGAGTTAATCTCAGCAACTCTAGCTCTTCCTCAAATTGGGTCAAGACTCACTTTGAGGCTCTTTTACATCTTTCTGGGTCTGGTTATCAGCTTGAGACCCAGAGTTACCAAGCCGTATTAGCAGCATAAAATGGAACAGACAGCAACAAGCCTCTCCCCTAGGGTCAGAGCTCACCTCACTCCTTCCTGCTCTTTGCTTGTCTAACTTATGAATTCTGACTCCAGACTGATCTGCTTGTCTCATCACATTCCATATCTACATACTGAGCCCAGAAACACTTATCTACCTGCTTTAGTTAAAGGCCTGCAACTTTTTTTTTTTCCATTTAGATATACAGGGCCATCAAGGAATGCTTCTTCCTCAACACCAATTTAAGCTGGACTCCTGATCAGACCTTGACCAAAGTCTCCCCTCCCCATGTGATGCCTGCTCTTGCATCCATTTATTTAATAGGACCTTCAACAGTCTATATTTTGCCTCCCAGTGAATTTGGAACATGCAGTTACCAAAACCTGCTGTAGAATTATTTTTATCCTATGGAAGCAGGACTAGGAGTTGATAGGTAAATTAAGAAGTTGATTAAAGCATAAAATCAAAAATATTTTAAACATTCTATTTTAACCTGAAATATTTTAATGTACATTTATTCACCAATTGTTTGATGATGGGCCAAGTTCTTTCTGATTAGAATTCTGAGTTGTCTTTCTTGCATAAACCACTCTATGGTGTATTAGTTATCATTTTTCGTTTGGGTTTCTTCATAGTGAAGGGAGAAATTAAAGATGTTTTTAAATCTAAATTTTTATAATTCTTTTAATCTTTTAAAGTTTTCTTGCCCACACCTAAATTGATATCAACTTTATGTAGTTTTGCTTTTATTAGGTCTTTCCAAAGTATTTCACTTTTTCATTGGCACGACTCTCCTTATCCACTAAATATATTGTTGATGTCCACAATATATATTATGTTCCATAATTATAGTAAAGAATGGATGTCATAAACAGGTTTGGGAACAAATGCAGTCGATTCTTGGTAAGTACGTAACTCAAACCATAGGGGTAGAAATGAGAAAACAAGAGAGTATCCTAGAAACAGTATGTGAGCATTCAAAGTGCTGTGGGTTCATTGGGTATGTTCTAAAGAAAGAATGGAAAGCATCAGTTGAAGACACACCAGAAATCGGTGGAAAGCTTCTACTGCACAATAATAAAGACCATCTCCCAGCTTAAGCAACCTAAGAGAAAGAAAATTCTCTTTCTTGCTCAACAATGTATAGCAGTATAAGGAAAGAATCTAATTGGCTCATGTGTCTACCGTGAGATTGACTACAATTACCAGGGACATAAAGTGCTACGATAGCTCAACTTGGGATAGACTGACTATAAATGGCACCCCTGGAGTTGCCTATGCAATCGGCCTAGGAGCCTAGAGTAAGTGACTAAATCAGCAGACAAATCCTGATCTAGTTAAAAGTAGGTACTTGTGGTAGGAAATAGTAATGGAGAATTGTTGTAAGGAGGCTACATTAGTTCAATATTAAATCCCTCTCCCCCTTTTTAAGATTGCTTAAAGTTTCTTAAGAGTAAGGAGTGTGATATGATAATGATGATGATGATGATGATGATAGCAGCAGCAGCAGCAGCAGCAGCAGCAAATAGCTACCAAAGATTGAACTATCATGATGTGTTAGGCCCTATTCCAAGTACTTTATATGATTATTACTTAATTTATCATCTAATGAACACTGGGCACAGCCATCTTACTATATTTCTTGAGTTTATTCCTACTTCCTGGAAAATTTTCTTCAACTTACATAGCTTTCCTTATTATCTCTCCGACCTTCATATTTATTCAGTTCATAAACTTAGTACCTAGTTCACTGAGAAAAAAAATAAGCTATGAAAAGAGCTCCAAGCACCTCACATATATACCTACTGATATCTATACCTATGTTCTCTGACTACCCTCTTGTTACCAAGGATCAACTGTTCACAGGCCATCTGCAGCCAACTTCTGGAGCCCATCCATCCCTCTTGTATATTGGAGGACTTACCTCTTTCAATGATTCCCTCTCCCCGTGGCATCATCAATTTTTCCTTTTGCTCTTACCATTTCCATTAGCAGACAAATCTACCATAATTTCTCTTATCTTTGAAAAAACAAACCTCTTTGACTTCATATTCCATACCAGTTATTGCTTCAATTCTCTGCTCTCCTTGATAGAACAAAAGTCTCGATGGTGTTATCAATACTTGTCTCTAATCTCTTTCCTTCCATTCTCTCTGGAACCCTCCGCAATCAAGCTTTTGCTACTACCACTCCATCAATTATTAACTGTCTTTCCTCATCTTGTTTGATTTACCAGCAGAGATGAACAAAGCTGATCGTTCTCTTCTCCTTGAAACACATTCTCCTCCTTGTTGCTAGAACAATCTTTAGTTTTACATCACAAACTACTCTTGCTTAGGCTCCTTTGCTAGTTGCTCCTCATCTTTCTAACTCCTAGATGTTGGAGTTCCTCAGCCCGAGTCTCTTTCTATCTATATTCAATACCTGGATGACCTCATGGATTTAAATATATGTATAAATAGTTGGCTCCTTAATTTACATATTCAGCTTTGATCTCTTTCTTTAATTCTAGATAAATGCCTATTCAATATCTCCACTTGCATGACAAGAGGCATCTCAAACTCCATACAGTCTGTTCTGCCCCAACACTATTTTGAAATTGTGAATTTGTTCCAACATAATTAATACATTAGAGAATAATTCGAGCATGACACTAATTTTGCCTTTGCTTATGTGCAATGCAGAAAACTGCACCCAGCTGAGTCCCATTAGAATACACAAAGTATACACATGTGCACAACATCTACCAGCAGTTCACGTTGTGTGTGATTCTGAAAGGTTGTATTTGGCTATTCTTTCACTTCTGTGACTTTTTTATATTAGAAAACACTCATCAATGTTCCAAACATATCTAAGTGTTCTGGCTTAAAAACACCAAGCAGTGCACACAAAAGGACAAGTATTTGAGTATTGAGGAGAAGCTTGAAATAATGTTTTCTTAAAATGGGAGAATACAGACAGTCTTTGCTTCATACAGCACCACATTAACTAAAACTCATGCAAATAGGAAGGAACTGTGTGTTCCCTTTGTATGGTTCTGAGGTAACTGACATATCTTAGCAAGGACACAGTTCTAATATGTGTGAGTTTCATGCATATAACAGTGTCATACAAAGCAAAAATTGCCTGTGCGCGATCTCTCCAGCAACAGGCAGAAAAGAATTCACACTGCAGACCATGACAAATAATGCCTCAAAAATAAAGCTTTAAAAAGTCCATGGTGGGAACAACATTGAGTGCTGCGAAGTCTATAAGAACGAGGCCTAGAGACATAGAAGAAATGGAAATGTAGTTATACATATGGATTAAAGATCAAAGACCCTTGGTTGACCTCCCTCACAGATTGCAAAGACCTTGTCAGTTTACAATTTTTTATTTTTTAACGCCTACAGCACCTGTTCTTCCTAGGTGGTCTCCCATCCAAGTACTAACCAGGCCTGCCCCTGCTTAGCTTCCGAAATCAGACGAGATCAGGCTTGCTCAGGGTGGTATGGCTGTAGACCAATCTTTTTCGTAATCAAAGAGACAGCACAAAGGCCTCAGATGTAAATCTCCAATCTCCAAATTTTGTAGAAATAACTTTTTACATATTATTAATGCTTGATTTAGTGATTTGAAACATCACTACAATTTCCAAATCCTGTAGCTGTCAGGCATTTGAAAAAGCTGCAGAAGAATTTCTAGCAATGCAGAAGTTAATGAAAGTGACTATACATTGGATCAAATTTGCAATTTTGATGAAATGGGTATCTGTTATAAATGCCTACTTTGAAAGACATACATTTCAAAGGAAGAAAAACCTGCTTCAGGATTCAAGGCTAAGAAAGATCACTTAACTGTTCAATGCCAATGTGCATGGAGGACTGTGAGATCACACCCATCCACATCTGATATTACCACTTTCTGTCCTATTTCAAACTGCTCTATTGTATTAAGTTCTCCAGAGAAACAGAACCAATGGAAGATGATAGATGATAGGTAGGTAGGTAGGTAGATAGATAGATAGATAGATAGATAGATAGATAGATAGATAGATAGATAGATATGGAGATATATAAAAGAGGAGATGCATTATAGGAATTGGCTCATGAGGTTATGGAGGCTGAGAAGCCCCACAATCTGCTGCCTACGAGCTGGACAACAAGAAAGCTGGTGGTGTAATTCAGTCCAAGTCCTAAGGGCTGAGAACCAGGGGACTGGATGGTGTAACTCCCAGTCTGAGGCTTAAGGCTGGAGAATGGCAGGGAAGGATGCTGGTGTAACTCCTGGAGTACAAAGGCAGGAGAACCAGGAGCTCCAATGGGCAGGAGAACATGGAAGTTCCAGCTCAAGAAGAGAAAGCAAGAATTCACCCTTCCTTTGCCTTTTTTGTTCTATTCAGACCCTCAGTGGGTTGAATGATGCCCACAACACTGGTGAGGGTGAATCTCTTTTACTCAGTCTACCGAATCAAAGGCTACTCTTTTCCAGAAATTACCCTTACGGATGCAGCCAGAAATAATGTTTTACGAGCTATTTGGGTATCCATTAGCCCAGTCAAGTTGACACAAAAAATTAACCTTCACACTTGTTTTATCATTTCACAAAAACGCCACCGTACTTACCTACTTCTAAAAGCAAAACTCAGGTCTTTTGTAAAGTGATGTGCCATATTTATTAATTGCAGTACTTATGCATTTCCTAACTATTTGTCATATGTAAAACTGTGCTCTCATTCGCATTAGGTTTTTTTTTTTTTAATGTATCACTGAGACAGTTTTTGAGTGTTTATGCCTGTAATCTCCCTTTTCCCCATAAATCTTGTGGTGTTTATTGTGTGATTTTTATGTTGATTTTTAGGAACACATATTAAAGCAGAAGTGACTGTATATTCAAAACAAAATTCCTATTGCCCTCTGGTCTACTCTCCCTCCATTAGCCATATATGTTCTCATAATGTTAACATCAGGCATACTTTCACTCCTCTGCTTGAAACCTTCCAATGGCTTCTGTGTCACCCAGTTAAAGAAGCATTCCCCCCCCCTCCCCGCCCCCCCCAGTGACACAAGGCCCTGTAGGATCTAAACTCCCCATTGATTACCTGCTTCATTCCATCCCTTTGCTCACTCTGCCCCAGCCCTGCTGGCCTACCTGGCATTTTTTGAACCTGCCAGGCTCATTTCTGCTTCGGGGCCATTGCACTGCTGCTGTTCCTTATGACTGAAGTGGTCGTGCCCCAGCTATCTGCCCATCTCATTGCCTCCTTCAACCTTTTCCCAAACACCCTCTTGTTACTAAGGCCTTCCTGACCATCCTATTTAGAACTGCACCCTCAGTTCCTCAAGTCACAGTACTCTCGATCCTCCTTTTTAACTTTTTTCTTCTTTATAACACTTATTAAGAATTAGGGATATTACATATAGTATTTTATGTATTAATTGGTTTATTTTCTGTCAACCTATGGCACTTTTAAAACATGACTACAAATTCTCTGACACTGCTCTCATAGAAAGGTGGATCTACGTCCCTTCCTCTTGAACCTTGAGAGGCATAGTGGGAATGACACAATGTGACTTCTAAAGCGAGGTCATAAAGGCCAAGCAACTTTCGCCTTGTTCACTGGAGCACTTGCTCTGGGAGCCTGACCACCCAGAGGCGGACATGCTGTGAGGAAGCCCTGGTCCAAGAGAGAGGGCATATGTGGGCATCAACTAGGCCTAGTCTTTGCGTCAGGCTAGACCAGGTGCTCGGATCCTGGATGAAAGATGAATGTATACATAATTACGATAAACAATTACAATTCAATGTGAAAGATGCTTCAGTGAGCTATTTCCAGAGAGTTGTTATAAATGAAAGGAGAGGATAATTAATTTTCAATGGAGGGCTGTAAATGAGGGCTCAGAGAAGAGTTGACATTTGAGCTGTCTTGAAAAATAAGCAGGAATTTGCCAAAGGTTGGAAAAAGAAGAATTAACCTTTTGGTTTCCTCCTCTTTCCAACACTCAAATAGCTTTGAGTACATGAAAGGTCCATACTTTTGACAACAGGAATCAACTAACTGACCAAAAGCATAAACTGAGCTATGTAGTGAGTGTTGGGATTAGGGAACTTGGTATTACAGGAATAAAACTACCAGATTTAGGCAAGGTTGCAATGGAAATGAACAAGGCGTTTTCCTTTTCTGGGCCTGTTTTCTTATGAATAAAAGACAGGGGTTAGAGTAAAAGATGCAGAGAAGGTCATTCTCGCTTGACAATTTTGTGATTCTAGTTCTTTCCTAAACCTTATCTTCTCAAGGTTAAACAAGTCTCCATTCCCTGAACTGTTCCTTATGTGATGTTTTTCAAGACCTTGGATCACAAATGGGCCTCCCTTTGCATAGATTTTACTTTGTAAAAGTCTACTTTAAAACAAAATGTAATGTCCAGAATGAATGTAATACTTCAGATGTGGTCCCACCAGAGAGGAGACTTTGAGGCAATACTCCTTTTTACCCAGATATTATACTTCAATTGCAGTACCCCAAAACTTCATCAGCTGTTTTCCAGTCACATCAGATGTCTTTTTCACGTGAACTCCTACTTAATTTATCTTCTTACCATGTATTATGAGTTTATACAATTGATTGAACCTAAATGTAGTACTTGACATTCATTCATGTTAATTTAATTTTGTATTCCTAGAAACATCTAACATGGTTAGTCAATAAATATTTGTGAAATTGATTTTCGCTTACTTTAGGTTGTCAACACACTTAACAAAAGCTTTTTGAATTTTCATTAATTTTATATCCTGTAACACTTATGCCTTTCTACTTTAAAAGATGAATTAAGAAGTGTTAAAAAACAAGACAATAGGCCCCAAGTAAAGTCACTTATGCTAAGCCCCATGTTGCCAAACAGATTTAACTTAATTACAGTTTTGGCTTTCCTAGAAATGAAATATTAAACCAGTTAATCAGGAATCTCTTGATCAATACTAGTTGAGTAATCTGCCTGGGAACCCTACCATTCTTTAAGGAAAGTAATCTTGTGATAACCAACCTACTTTTTTGTCTAGTATAACTTTCTTGTTCCCAATCCCTGCTGCCTATAAAAGTCTTTCACTTTGTATAGATTCTTGGGGGTCCTTTCTATCTGCTGGATTAGATACTGCTCAATTATAATCAAATTTTGCTCAAATAAACTTAAAATTTTAATAATTCAGTTTATCTTATAACAGACAAAAATCTTAAATTCAACATTTCCTCTCAGCTGTGTGCTTTCTATATCAAAGTTCCCATTTCTGTGACCTTGAAAAGATTTTCATCTGGTGTTTGCTACCAGCCATCTTCATTAATGAGTAAAATGTGTCCTATTAACACCAATGCTAACCATGTGATGACCACAAAGCACACTAAAAGCATAAAACGGGGTCCCAAGTGCGTGGGTGCAAAAGCATTACAAACAATAGCAGTCCTTTCAATGAAGAATTCACAGGTGCAAATCCTCCATGGAGAGCAATTCCCAAAGCTCTTTGTCTGTTACTCTCTGGCCCCGGACTCCACTGATTTTAAGTACAGAGCCAAATCTGAAATTCTAAATTAAGCCATCTTGCTTTTTGTAAAGAATTTTAGAATCGCATTATTTAAGACAGTTTCTATGAACTCCATAAAAAAAGATCCTAAGATACAGCAGCAGCAGAATGAAAAATGGTAAGAATCAAGAGTCTCACATTTTTTCCTTGCTCCTGATTGTCCTTTTCACCCAAGAAGCCATGCTAGCCTCCCAAGGTCAATCCCACAGAACTCGAAGCCTTCCCTCCCTCACCAGCAGATGGAGGGTATGAAGAGGTAGAGCCAAGTGGGACAAAGGACTCTAATGATTGTGTTTTCCAGCATTTTTTTCTTTTAATTCTCCGCTTTTCAAAATCTGCAGGAGTGACTGCATGTAAATAAACCTCTTTAATGGATCTCTGATTACCATTGACATTTTTAAGATTTAATCCATTAAGTGCCTTCCATAGAAAAAGGACACAATGCCCTACAATGCACAGGGTCAACCACAAAAAATAAAACACAACCTGAATGCGGGAGTGAAAGAAGAGAAATCTAAACAGCTCCAGATGGTAAAGGGCTTTTTGTAATTTATTTTACTTTTTTACTTTTCAGGAGAGAAGCTAAATCAGGAGCCTGATGCTTGTGTTAATCTTTTTCTTTCCTTCTTTCCCCTCCTCCCTCAGGAAGGAAGCCATTTAGGTGACAAGCAGGCTCTTATCCCTGGCTTCTTATCATTAACCAGAGGAGCCTGTGCTGGAAATGAGATTCAGAGCCATGACCAGGAAAGGCTGTTTCCTTAATTGAGCATCTCTCTTTTGAAGTCCTGTCTCCCTGGAGGAGCCCGGAATTGGCTGGATCCTTCTGGCCAAGATCACTTGTCTGTAATCTCTCTCACACCAGAAGCAAATGCTCCATGACATGAAGCTTTTCTGAAAGGCTTTTAATAAGATTTCAGTCCTCCATGTGTCAAGCAGGTGGAGGGAGAAAGGGTTTTCGGAAAAGACATGAATTAAAGAGTTCATGAATAAAGGCGTTCTGGGGCTTTCCTGCCAGATAAACCCCAGTCGAGAATCTGCAGTTCTGGGGGATGTTTAGCACCCTGAGAATACCCTCATCCTATTCCTTCCCATGCTTCCCCTGCCCTGTGCCTATGGCCTTAAGTATCACTTCTCTTCCAGTTTCTTTAAATCATGGAAATTAAAATTAATATTCTTTGAGATTCCTTGACCTGTTTTGGGTTATTCAGAGATACACAAGACTGTCGGGAGCTCTGGTATGGTATTCAATAGATAAAGCAAACAACCCATTCGAAATTGGTTTGGGAGAAGGGGCTATTTTAAAAAATCAGCCCAACTCACATAACATTAGAGTCAATTAAACTCTGAGTCCAAATGTTCTCTGTAAATGAGGGTTACACCAGACATGAGGATGAGACCGTCATGGTAATTCGATGATGTAAAACGTGAGAAGACCCTAGCATAAATGTTCGGAAGAGCTTGGAAATGTTTAATATTAGTTTATTATTATTGCCCTTGTGGGGGAAGAAAGCCCTTAGCTGAGGGCTAGACTGTCTAAGCCTAATACAGTGACAGCGCTAGAGCACAAAGGTCAAGGCTTTGTTAGCTATTGCAATGCAGTTAACATCTGAGTGGAGAAACTAAATTATTTTCAATCACATAAGCTCTGTCCTGGTCTGTCACACCTTGACCTCTGCCATACCTCCTTGCCCACTTCCTACTTTGTCCATCAGCCCTTTCCTACTAATTGTGTGGATTCTTTCTCTTCTGCCCCAGCTGCTGAGTTTTACAGAGAAATCCCCACTGCTGAGACTGATGTCACCACAGTGTCATGTATTCCGACATCAGCAGGAAATGCCTCTATGTGTTCCCAAATTCACATGACAAAGAGTTCATGCTCCTTAAGTCCTATTCCACCTCCTCCCACCTTCTCAGTAGATGATCTAGTCTGTCTAGTTAGTGAGAAAATGCCATCAGACAGAGGCCCCTCATCCGGCTGCTCCTCTGTCTATACACTTACCGGAACCCAGACTCATCCCTTCCCCTTTACTGTCTAAGGCACTGGATTCATCTTTTCCCCTTGTCCTCAGGATTCCATCTCCTCAAGGATTCCTCCTTGTCCTCAGGGTTGCATCTTACCCTTTTGCTAGGCTTCCTAAATGCACTTAACTACTCTCTCTCTCTCTCATATACGCACAAACACACACAGAAACATACACACACACACACACACCACACCACACACTCCTCCCTCAATATTTCTTTTGTTCCAGCTACTGCCCCTATTGTTTCTTCTTTCCTCAGTGGCCAAACCTCCTGAAAAGACTCACACACCATCTTCATTCTCACTGAGTGTTCACTCTTGCAGTCTGGCTTCATCCTCTACCCCTCTGTCCACTGAATCCGTCTGCTGCTAGGTTGAATGGGCTCTTTCCAGATCCCGTGTTATTGGATCTGTCTGCAATACCCCAAACCGATTTCTATGACAGAACTCCACACTGGTCCTCCTACCTCTTCTATTATTTCTTATCAGCCTCCTTAATTAGGTGGCTCTTCCCCAATTTACTTATCCTTATACATTAGCAGTCCTCCCTGGGTTATGGCCTAAGCTTTCTTCTCATTCCACATATTCTCTCCGGTTATCTTATCCTCACCCGTGGCTGTAACCACCGCCTCACTCCAATCCAGATCATTCTCTGAAGCTCTAAATACACGCAGCTGCCTATTTGACACGTCTGCTTAGATATCTCATAGGCACCTCAAAATCATAATCTTGTTAACCAATTCTCATATCCTCTTACCTAAACACACTCTCAGCTCTCATATTAAATCAGTCGCCAAAGACAGTTGATTCTACCTCCTTGTTTTTTCTGAGATCCTCCTTCAACCGCTATCCAATAGCCACTACTTAGTCAGGAGCCTATCTTTTATTGCCTAGATTACTGCAATAGCCCCCAATTCATCTGTCTGTCTGGTCTTGCTGCACTACAAAATATCTCCCACACAGCCTTCAGAGAGAAGCCTCCAAAATCAGATTGGACAGACCCCTCTGGGGTCCTTGATGACTTCCTCTAAAAACCCAGAGGGTTTTTACTCAGACATAATCCTAACCCTCCCTGACTACAGGTGATTGAATTGAAGGACACATGAGATCCAAGCTGATGCGATCATATTCTCCTAAGAATTTACAGTGAGGACCCAGACGATTCTAGACAATCATGTCAGCACTTAAATTACATGAATATTCTCTAAGGGATTTTAATTTTTTAATTTGCTTCTTCTTCCTTCTCTGTGTTTCAAAAAAGAGAAAAGTGCAATATTTTTGTAAGAAAGAAACTTAAAAAAAATTTTGCTGGTTTTAAAATAAAATCTCAGATTTGGACCCTATAGTCTCAAGTCAATTCTTATTTGATTGCTTATTTATGTTAAGAAATAACAGATTGACCATAAGCAATAATATTTATTCGCGTTGTCAAAACATTCTCAGGTCATAGGAATTGAGGAATTCTTTCTGTCAAATGCTTTTGCTGCTTTCCTTCTTTTCTTTCTCTCTTTCTGGTGGGCCTTATATTAAACCTTTGGGCTTCTAGGGGGTAGTAGTAGTGGTTGGTTAAAAGTCTGGATTTTGGAGCCAAACATATGTAAATTAAAATCTTAGTTTTACCACCAACAGGGTGACTGTAGGAAAGCCACTTAACCTCTTTGTATCTCAATTTCTTCCTGTGTAAAATAGGATAATAATGCCTATATCACAGGGTTATGGTCAAGTTTAAATGGCATTGTGTATTTAAAGGCCTTGACACATATTAAGTATACTGTAACTAATATTATAATAAATGTATTCTATCTATTAGCTTGCTGGGGGCCCTATCATTCTTAGTGACCACTGCTGATCTTTAACTCATGGTTCTCCCTCCTCCTCTTCCCCAGTCAATCTAGCACACAATGGGCTCTCAGTCCTCAGTTGAAAGAGCAGGGACCCCCAGGCCTGGATATGGAAATTTTCCTTCTTTCATTGGATACCCTGGGCCTGTTAGAGAATAAGGTAGGACTTGGGTATCTCAGGAAGTGGCTTATATTCCCAGACTAACATCCCAAGGAGACACAAAGCACACCAATATGATCCTACTTAATGGAGGCCCTCCAACCCTACCTTTCAACTCTTTCCTACTACTCTGTCCTATTCGCATTATTCCTGCCTCTAGGCCTTCAGCCCTGATGTTTTCTCTGATTGGAAAGTCCTTTTTTCATGCTATTTCCTGTCTGGCTCTTTCTCTTCAATCAGTTCTCTGCTCAAATATCAAATATCAGTCTTCCCTGAACACTATCTAGAACAGCTCTCCTCTCCAGGTAACCTTTGCTGCCCTGCTTTGCATTCACATAGTACCTATTGCTACCTAAAATTATGCTATTTATTTACTCACTTGTATGTAGGCAAATGAAGGCAGAGTCTTTGTCCTGTTCATTGGTAGTGCTAAATAGGATGCCTGAAACATAATAGGCATTCAATAAATATTTGTCAGATATCTCAATAAAAGGATAGAACAATTACCAAAAAACAAGTAAGCAATACAAGTAATTAGATAAAATACATGAGCTTGGGGCTTGGGAGAAATGATAGGTTTGTACTGATAAAAAAAATAAAAGGATAATTCAAGAACACAATATATCAAGGGAAATGACATGTGCTAGAATGACTAAGACAAGGTTAGATGGTGGCTTAAGAGACTGACCTGGACATGGAAGAGACTGAAGTGTCCTACAATAGATGATTGGACAAAGAAGATGTGGTACATATATACAATGGAATATTACTCAGCCATAAGAAGAGATGAAATAAGGCCATTTGCAACAACATGGATGAATCTTGAGATAATCATGCTACGCGAAATAAGCCAAAGAGAAAAAGTTGAAAACCACATATCACTTAGATGTGCATTTAAACCTAAAAGCAACAAATATGACAAACAAATATGGACAGTAGACTAGTGATTACCAGAGGGTAGGCAGGAAGGTACATGGGGTAAAAAGGGTCAAATATGTGGTGACAGAAAGAAATCTAAGTATGGGTGGTGAACATACAATGCAATATATATATGACTTACGGTTGAATTACACACTTGAAATTTACTGGATTTTGTTAACCAATGTCACCATAGTCAATAAAAAATAATAACAATTAAAAAAAAAAAGAAAAAGGAATGGCAGAAAAAAAGAGAGACTGACCTGACTAGAGTAGAACTGCTCTTTTGAAGAGGTAAAAGGGATGACGACATGGCGATGGTGGTGAACTCAGGCAGTCATGTACAGCTGTACAGGTGTGTACCACACAGAAAGCATCACATCTCAAATGTTACCATTCAAGTGGGAAATTTTCAGTAATTATTTCTTCTACTTCTTCTCTCCTTCCACCCTTTCTGGTACTCTCATTATGCAAATGCATATGTGGGTGCACTTGAAGGTGTATAACACTTCCCTGAGCCTCTATTAAATTTTTTGCATTCTATTTTCTCTCTTTTTCAGATTCAATAATCTCTATCCAATTAAATTAGGCCCTTCTGCAGGGGTAGTTTTTGAAGTTTGTTCTAATCCTAAGGGGGCTCTTAGCTGTCTCTCTCCCTGGTCCTCTCTGGTGAACTACACAATCTATAGTTTAGTTTGTTGCTCTTAATTAAAAGAAGCTATTGTTTTCAAGAACACCCTAAGAGTTGAACATGCCCACATTTGTTTCAAATAAAGTCAATTTCTTTAGGGAGAGCATGGGAGCTCATTTTTCTTATGGGCATTCTCTCTCCTGGTCAAAATCATTAAGCTACTATTCTGGGTGCTGGGTAAGGGAGATGGTCTCTCGTCTTCTCAGCTTGCCTTTTCTTGGGTAGAACCTCTGTCCTCTGAGTGAGCTGGGGTCCCAGGATTCTTGCCTTCCATGCCTGGGGTAGAGCCTCTTCTTGCAAGTGGTAGCTGGGTTGCAGAAGAGAGCCGCCAACCTCTCAGCCACACTCACTAGGAATTTAGCCTCTTCACCTCCAGTTGGAGGAGATAATAGATGCCAGTGGCCTGCCTCCTTTGGTGAGATATGGTAATCTCTGATAGGGAGCTGAGGGGAGAGGGAGCCTCATCTTCTTGGCTACATCTTCCCAGAGTAGAATTTCCATCCAGCTGAGCTGCCCAGGAAGGAGGTAGGGGAGGGAAAAAGTGGCTTGTGGTTTAAATGCACAAGATTTTAAAATGAAGTTTTATTGGATTATCTTGAATAAAAGTTTATTCATTTGTCGTATGTCTTTAGGACAATTTCCAGAGACTTTGAATGTTGTTTTCATAGTATTTACCAGTTTGGCTTGTTTCTCTGGGCGGAGGTTTGTGGGGCCGCTCATGCTGCCATTCTGAGGTCATGGGCATCATTCGCATTATAGGTAGAGCAGATTTGTATCGCTATAATAACAAACACTTTCTGGTAGATGCCTATAGGATCTTATTCTAACAAACTCAGAATGTTCCAAAAATTTTCCATTAGACAAAAATCTAGTGTCTTGAGGAAGGGGTGCCTTTTTCTAATTTGCACAAAGGCTCCTTTGGGTCAAGCCTTAGCCTGGGCAGTGAAGGTTAGGGAGGTGGGAGCATAATGTGGTTGGAGGAGGAGGTAGTCCCGGTCATAGTGTGGTGTCAGGGTTGATGCATTTGGTTGTGCAGGTTATTTATTGCACAACTAACTGTAGGGTAATCATAGATTTATTGATTATTACAGTTCTGCTGAGGGTGTAATTTACTCTTCCTACCTACTTTTCCCACTATTCTACCTTGATCTGTGTCCCAAGTTGACCTGTATGAACTGTCTCAACGGGCTGCTTTGTTTTCTGGCTTCTGGTTGGATTTAGAGAAGCTGAGTGGGCAAAATAACTGTGAGGTGGGAGCATTTCTTCTCCTAATTCTCTCTTTGATAGGTCACCATAGGTTGACCACATCTCTTTACTGAAGGTCACAGTAAAGGCCGTTTCCGTACAACTACCTTTCTCTGATAACTACACCACATGCTTGAACCTTCAGGGCTAGTGGGTGATAATGGCTCTCAAACAATTACAAGCCCTGGAGTACTACACTCTTTATTATCTGTTTTCCTAAATCTTGTCCCTAGCTTTGCAAATAGTCCATTTACTAACCTGGAGTTAAATTACCCAATTTAAATGTACCATCTATTTCCTGAAGGGACCCCGGCTGATAGCAACAATTTTGCTGCAAATGGCAGTCGAATATCTTGAGAACAGGTTGCTGTTTTTTGCCTTGCACCTGAGCTAGCCATTCCCATGGGGATAGGGGAAGTGTAGGATAGGATATCGGTAGTGGTGGTTGAGCGTGGCAGGGCTAATGGAATTATTCTGAAAGCCAGGATAAGTCTAAAGTGTGCAGTAGACAATATAGATTCATGAACATGTAGATAATGTTCTTTAAGAAAGATTTTCCTGGCAACTTCGTGAAGAAAAGACAAAAGAAGGAGGGCTTCAGAAAAGGAGGGCAACTGGAAAACTGTTGCTCTATCCTTGGAACAAAGCAGTAAGGACTTAGATTAGAAAAGAAACCCTAGGAAAGAAAGGGACCATTCCAGAGACCCAGTGCAGGATAAAGGCAGAGCTTTCTGGCAAGTTATGTTGGACATAGAAGTAAAGAAAAGCAAAGAACAAAAGAATAAGATATTACTGTAGCATGTATGAGTAATCTAGAGTGCTGAGGAAGATAACTGAAATAATAATGATGAGAATGACTAATCGCAGCTTAGATTTATTAAATATTTCCTGGATTATGACAGTAAGGTTTTAAGAATTTTACATCTATTAATTTCTTTAATCCTCCATTGACTTTGTGAAACATATAATTTTACATATGAAGAAACGGAGGCTCAGAGAACTCTAGTTACTTATCCAACATCACATAGTAAGCAAGTTAGTGAGTAACCGAGCTGGGATTCAAACTCCAGAGCCTGAACTCTGCTGTCTCTGAAGATATGTAGGAAGTGCCGAGAGGTCAGGCAACAGCACTTCTAAGTCAACTCTCCAACTTTATCTATACCCCAGGTGTCTACCATGATGATTATAATTAACTTATTGCTATTTCCATAGTCACCACATCCTCTCCCACATCTGACTGGAATGCCCTCACCTTTCTTGCCCTCATCATCATCATCATCATCATCATCATGACATTCTTGAGCATCTATTATATGTTCTCACTGTTTTATATGCTTGACATATGTTTGCTCCTTAATCTTTACGATAGCCCCATGAGGTGGGTGTTGTCGCTGTTGTTATTATTATTATTAGTTATTATTATTTTCATCTACTAAAAAGTAAGCTTCAGGGAACAGGTTTTTCTATCTGTTTTATTCACCAGAGTGCCACCTAGTACATGGCAATGTTCAGCAAAGATTCGTTAAACTTTACGGATGAGAAAACTGAGGTGCAGCTAAACCTAACATGACACAACTAGTATGCAGTGGGGCCGGGCTAGAGCCCCGCTGTCTGGCTTCCTAGTCTATGTGGTATTACTAACTCAGTCTTGAAGATCAGCACAGATGTCACCTCCCCTGGGAAGCCAGAAAGGAAATTGATCTTCTGGGAAAAACTTTCTACTTCTCTCTCTCTCTTTCCCATGGGATATCTTAAGAGAAACAGTGCATTGCGGGCTTCAAGCAAGAGCACGACTCATGTAGCATCTTGCTCAATCTTTAAATCCTGCACTGCTTCTTTGTGCTCTTCTTCACTTCTCCTTGACCTCTTCTTTCGTTCTATTCTGTGCTTCTATCTTCCCAAGTACTCATTTTGGATTCCCAGGATCACACTCCCATCCTCAGCCTTGCCCTTTATCTCCTTGGGCCAAATTCTGGCAGTGACACTGTCCATGCAGCCACTCCCCCTATTCCCTGGGGCCCAGTGAGCTATCTCTGCAGAAAGCAGCACTTGGGTTTCCATTTCTATCCAACCTTTGATCCTCTCCAAAGCTCTTTTTATAGTCTGCAAATTGCATTTCCTGTTTCCTCTCAAATTTCGAAATTATGCAGTGTATGCTGACCTGGGTGTGGCACTCTAAAAATAGGGCTGGCATCTCGTCCTTCCTGACTTATATAGTAGCAGCAAAGAGAGAACTATCAAAGAGTGTTTATTAGGCACCTAGCAGAAGCCAATCAAGGAGCTAAGGTGAGCATACCTGTAGAGGGAATATGGCCTTAGAGATACGCTGTTACGGCAAAACCTTGCTTTGCCCTAAAATATTGCAAAGGGAAAATGCCCAAAGGACAAGTAGTCTCAACAGACTTCCCAGATAGGAGCAGATTTTATCAATGATTATATTCTATTCAGCATTGCATTTGCTATGACCTAAAGTCCTATGAAGAAGTTGTGGATCAAATGACTGATAATAGCTAAAACCAAAATCAAGGTTTTTCCAGTTGGAGGATAAGAATTCATTTCTAGAGCCTTGAGTTTAGGAAGAAATACTATACAATATTTCATAACCCACAAATACTGTTTTCTCTTTGGAGAAGAAGCTGGTTCTTAGGAAACCAGCTATGGAAAGTAAATTGCCTTCTGCGGTCTCGTTTCAATTCTTGGCTCTACCAGTTTGTGACTCATGACTGTAGACCTCAGCCTAAGCCCAGGATGCAAGTTGGAGCCGGGATGGGGGTTATGACTGACGGTGACTAAACAGCATCCAGCTGAGGGAGCAGAATCTGGTACTGCTAATGAGGAAAGATGACTACTGCCTTTTCTTTTCCACAAACTGGAGGTTTTCTTTGGCAGAGTTTCATCCTCTACATGAAGTGGCAGACTCACCTCTGGTACTTTCATTATGTTTTCCACGGATGTAGAACTATAGAATTTTGGAACTAGAAATTCCTTGGAGATCATCTCCATCTTCTCAAATTATATATAGAGAAAGTAAAGAAGAGAGACTGGGTGACCGATTCTGTTAATAAAAGCCTGGACTGATGTCCGAGTCTGGGGTTTTTGCCATGGAAGCTGCAAGGTGTCTCCACGGGCCATCTGGTAGTGTGGAGTGGAATAATTGAATAGGGCAAGATAATTTTTTGTGCGTGATACTTTGTCGACACTCCTTTTGAGGTTTGTCAATATTTTGATGATCAGTGACACTGAGGAAAGGCAACGTCTTCAGTGCTATCCTGGAGAAAATAAGAGCACAAAGACCAATGTACTGAGAAGCTGCTGGAGCTATACAGAGCTTGGGATTGGTGGGCTTGCTGGCCAGAGGAGCCTCATGTATGTTTCAGGTCTGCCCAGTGTTCAGACTCTCTGTGGTGGGTTGTTCTGCGTCAATTTATCTCAGCTGGAAACTTTGTTTCCCCAAATTCTCTTCCTTGCATGAGTCAGGTTATGGTTGGCCAGAAGGAAAACCTATGTGAGATTTGAAAGACAGAAGAGAAGCAGTGGCTATTACTTTCTGAAAGTCTTTTTAGGATCATGTGTGGTGACTGATGGATAACGCTTTCCCTCGCTCTGCTCTATATCTGGTTCTTTCAGACCACAGCCTATTGACCAATAGCACCCCCAGCCCACCACCTGATGCCGGGTACAGACCCACAGAAGGTAAAGAGGCAAGAGCTCCACCCCCTAGACCTTGGCACAGACCCCTTCAGTCACTGCAACATGATTAACACTCCTCTGTTTGACTAGTTGGTGACTCCTCATCCTCCAACTAACCCTTTCACATTTTCATTTCTACAGCTCCTCCCATATTTGTATAAGCTCTAATTCCTATAAAAGGTCATTTATCCCGCAGCACGCAGAGGGATTGCCCCTCTGACTGATCCCTGAGTAATTTATGCTGGATCTCCAGGAAAGATGAGCCTGGGGCGTCCAATGCACTTGCCTCTCCCTGCTTTTGGTAATCCACCAGGAAACCTGCGTGGCGAAGGAGGAACCAGAAAGTGCTGTCACTGCATGCAAGCAAATACATATTGTCAGCATCTCCCAGTAAGACTCCTCAGGTGAAGAAGGAATGTCCTATCTCTGCCAGCAAAGGCTTGTCAAGGGGGATAGGGGACGCTGAGAGCCACATTCTGGTAGGATCTCCCATGACAGTGCTTCTATCATCCAAAAGCCTTTTCTAGCCTTTGCAATGCCTCCAATCCTCTCCTCCTTCTCATCTCCCCACAAAGAACCGAGCTCTACTTTTATATCTTTGTTGTCTAATTGATCTATGGAGCTGAAGACTGGTTTTCTTAATCTAGTTTGACAGTTCCTATTTCCAGACCCTTCTGGGACCAAATCAATTGTGGAAATCAATCTTAAAAGACTACGACTAACCGAACTTTTCCAGCCCCTATAAAATGTATAATTTGTAGCTTCTCACATTATTATTTTCATCCTGTCATTTAAAAACATGAAATGTCAATGGTAAACAGTTAGAATATCATTTAAATGAACTTCTTGATGCCTAAGGAAAAAAGTCCCCTAATTTGAAAACTGCTAAACTCACCACATTTTAGTTGAACTCTTAAATGGCAGAGGAAGAATGTGACTACATCTGACAACAAGACATCAAGAAATTTTTAATAAAAATTTCCCTCTCCTCTCTATTGTGTAATGCAAATTTCCCTTTTAAATTTGTGCATTGACTTTTATTTTCTTAAACAGCTAAATCAGCAGTTTCTGAGAACATGGATATGCAGGTTGTTAAACAGGTGTTATAGAAGAAATGATTCTCTCATCAAATAAAGTGTGGGAAATATTGGCTTCATTTAAAAAAAAAAAAAAAGACAGAGTGCCTCCTTGTCTCTGGAGCTGTGCTGGACACTGAGCAAAATACAACTAGTCCCAGCACAGTTAAACAGCTTCCTCGTTGGAATGTTCTTGAGGGCCCCTAACATACTGCCATGCATCATGGACACCAAGGGAAAACGCTGCCACATTTTTCCAATTGATTTTACCACCTTCTTCTATTCTCTCTTTTTTAAACTTACAGAGTATAACTTGTTATCCTTAGGGTATTTTTGTGGGCGTGTGTGAAAAACTGACCTAAATCGAATAAAATCACGAGCCTAAGAAAGTGTTTCTAAAGAGTAGCATTGACTCTTGTTTAAGTTGAACTTTACATAATTAAAAATATAAAATAAAAAGATGCTATTCATTGTTTATGAAATGAGCTAAGAGCATCAATGTTGTATTTGTTAGCAGTGCAAAGACAGATTTTGATGTTTTTATCACTTTAAGTGGAACAAATATTTAACGAATCTATAGTGGTGATAATCCACAAAGCTGAAAAACAATGAGCAAATTCTTGAATTAGGGCCCTATTTATACTTTTGTTGTAAAAAGATTAATTCAATGCAACCTCATAATATGTAGTAAAGGAAAAATTTTGAATCTGGATTGTTTTTTGGGAATTATAATCCAAGTGTCTAATTGTGCCCATTCAAGGATCATCTTCTCTGGTACGTTTGGAGATCAGTAGAGTTTGTTTCATTTCTGCTCCAGGGTCAGTCCAAACCAGCCCACATCTCTGATGTAAAGTCACATTGTCACACCTTTCACTTGGACCCCCACTTGCCTGCATCCTGGTCCCCATGGATTCTGTTGTCCCCCTTGATATCATGCTGCTGTGCTATCCTCCTGTTAACCTCCGCTGAGTGGTGCTGCAGGCATATGTGATTTTGCATCATTCTGTTCCTGAATTTCCCCACTACGCTGTTGAGGGTAAAAGACTTTTTTTTCTTTAAGGGTTGGAGTAACTGGGGATGAAAATGAAATTTTGATATTACTCTCTAAATATTCCTTTCATATTTCATCATAGGAAATTTCTAACTTCCTCAAAGTCTTAGATTACCTTTATCTTCCCTGGCCTTTTCTCTCTCTCTCTTCCGTACACGTGCATTTTTTAAAAGTTGAGTATATTGGGATGCAATTTATATGTGATAAAATTCACCCTTTTTAGTGCACAGCAGTTTTACAATTTTTGATAAATGCTATGGTTACATGACCACCACCACAATACAGAACATTTCCAAAAAATTTACTCAAAATTCCCTTGTGCTCTTTTCTAGTCACCCAGTCAGTCACTTCACCCCTAGCCCTTGGCTACAACTGTTTTCTGGCTTCATATCTTTGCATTTTTGATGTCATAAAAAAATAATTAAAAAGGAATCATTCAGTATATTGCTTTATTTACTTAGCACAATGCATTTGATATTCATCCACGGTTTTGCATTGAATCAGTGTTTTTTTAAATTATTCTTGAGTATTCTTATTCCATAGTATGGCTGTACCACAGGATCTGATCTTGTCTTGTCTTTTCTTTTCTTCTTCTCTCTCCTTTCTCCCCCGCCCCC